>NC_040913.2:84701868-85002386 GCF_004126475.2 Phyllostomus discolor | reverse complement strand
TTGAGTGATCCCGTTTATCTTGGTCACTGAGAGCTGCTGCAGGAAGTCACCATAGACTGGGCGGCTTCAACGACAAACACTTATCTCTCACAGTTCTGGAGCCTGGGCAGTCCAACCACGTGGTGTCAGCAGACCCAGCGTTGGGGGAGGGTCTGTTTTCTGTTTACGAATGGCTGTCTCCTGGCTGTGTCCTCACAAGGTGGAGAGCAGAGGCAGGAAGCAAACTCTGCAGTGTCTCTTCTTACAAGAGCACTGCCCTTATTCTTAAGGGGTCCAAATATCATCGCATTGGTAACTAGGCTTTCAACATGTGAATTTGTGTGTGGAAGGGTGCGCTATGAACATTCAGTCTGCAATACATGTGATCCACCACAAGGGGGCAGCTCATGGAACTCAAATGAACTGGATCTCAGAAGTCCTTGGAAATAGCAACTGGGAAGCCCCTTAGAAACCAAGCTCATTCTCTGAGTCATCTCCTCTCCCCCTAGGGCTCCCTGGATTCTCACTCTGCATCTCTCTGCACTTCATTTGCAATCACTTTCCTCACACCTAGCGCTCCTTATGCTAGAATAAGACCCTGTAAATGTCAGACTTACATGCCTTTAGCGTATGAGACCCACAGAGAGTGGCTAACCTCTCTGAGTCTTAATTCTAAATTCTTAAAAAGCAATGATCTCATGGGCCAGTTTAGATCAAACATCGATCATGAGTCCCTTAGTTTCGGCATGGGCGATGAAGGTAAACGAAGTCCTGGAAGTAAATGAAATTAAATAAAATCACAATAGCCTGAGGATGCACGATAAATAAGAGGTGTTTATGCTCTTTCCAATGTTGACTGAGAAACCATTTAAGTTTTTAAAACTATTCCCCAAACAACCCAAAGCCATCTAAAATGGTGTCTAAATTTATACTTACCAGCCTCTGTGATCTCGATCATAATTTAACTCTCAGTTTCAGTGTCTCATTGTCAGAGTACGGGTCTGGGAAAACTGTCGAGGTATTTGAAGTGGCTTCCCCTGAAAACCTTTAAGATTTTAGGGCAGCACAGTAGGCGTGGGTCTGGAGGCTTCTGTGAGTTCTGTGACATTTTCTGAGTATGCATTTCAGATGTGATCTACGGGGCCCAGGAGGTGTGGTCTCTTTCTTCTGAAAGGGGGTCACTGCACGGCAGTAGTGGGGGGACCGAGCCCAGAGAGAAGGATGTCTCCATGCTTGGAGGTACAGAGGTGGTGAGGGAGCCCTGTGTGCTAATTGGCACGACGAGAAGAGAAGTAATCAGAAAACGTAATGGGAGGAGAGGGAAATCAGAGTGATACACTGGCTGGAAAGCAAAGAAACCTCAGGCAAAGGGAGTAAAATATGACGGCCGTAATTAAATGAAATAAGTTCTCCTTTCCCTTGGCAAATCAGTGAGCTCTCGGCAGTGTGTGAAGCTTGGGCTGCAGACACGAAATGAGGATGCACACATGGGTTCCAGGTGGCCCGCAAGGATGGGGCGGCTTCCAGATCTCAGGAGGGTGGGAGGATAAACAACTTCAGGAATCTTCGTGTAAAATGAGGCTATTGGACCAGCCTGGGTAGGAAACGTGCCACGGTTTAAATCTCATAAATTGGAATGGGCAAGTACGAGGTAAGAAATTGGTTGGCATGGAAAAGCGAGGCTGTTGATTTCATATACCAACTGCTGAAATAATGCTCTGTGTGTTACCTGAACTCACCAGGAGAAAAATGTGAAAAGAAAGGTTATTTTGTTTCTGAGAGAGGCTTACAAATAAAAGAGAGTGTCTTGTAAGGGCGATAGAACAAGTAGGGTGACCTGACAACTAATAGTAATTTTCTGAGTACGTGTATACTAAAGGGATGTGATATGGCTGTTACGTAGTGTGGACTTAATTGTGCCCTCTCCCCGATTCATGTGTTGAAGCCCGGAGCTGCAGGGTGACTGTATTTGGAGATAGGGCTTTCAGGAAGTAATTAAGGTTAAATGAGGTCATCAGGGTGGAGCCCTAATCTGGGAGGACTGATAGCCTTATAAGAAGACGAAGTTCTCTCTTCTCTCCTTCTCTCTCTCCTCTCCTTCTCTCTCTCTCTCTCTCTCTCTCTCTCTCTCTCTCTCTCTCTCTCTCTCTCTCTCTCTCTCTCCACTCTCACCGTGTAAGAAAAAGCCGTGTAAGGACACAGGGAAAAGGCAGCCATGCTCAAACCAGGACTTCCTCACCAGAAGCCGGCCCTGCAGGACCTTGACCTGGCTTTCCTACCTCTAGAACTATGAGGAAGTAAAGTGATATTGTTTACACCACTCAGTCTATTGCATTTTGTTATAGCAGCCCTAGGCATCTAATAAAAATAACCACAGTATGATAATAATTGTGCACATGTATAACATAGGTTTATATATTTTTTCTATGAAATTACCCTGACATAATGCTTATATTTGGAGTAAAGGCGTCACCTACTATATTTGGGGGTGGTTGTAGTGTTTTGTGGGAATTGGGAATTTTGATAAGAAAAAGTTCAAAATCAATCTGCCAGCCAATAGGATGGCAGAGTAAGAGGTAAAGTGAGGTTAGAGAGTAGCATATGGGGAAAATGGAAAGTTGGAGATACGTGAAAGGAACCTGTGGTAACCACTCTTCATTCTTCTCCTAAATGAAGATGTAGCCTTGTTGACCATGGTTTCCAGCAAGAATCAAGAGAGGCATACGTGCCTGCCCATATAGGTGCACATTTTTAGCGTGTTTCTCCTGAATGGATATGAAGAAGCTGTTAAATAGTAAGAGTCTGAGATGCTCTGTTCTTGGTAGAGCGGCACATCTCAGATTCTGATTATTTACAAATACAAAGGTACTTTACAACTTACAAAGATATATTTAGCTGCAGCTTTGGCTACATATATCAGGGACTTAATCTAATTTCGTAGGGGTTGTTTAAGTGTGATTTCTTGTAGCTGAATTGTAAGCCCTCCCTACATAATAAACTTTTCAATTCCTGTGTTCATTCTGGGTTCTATGCTGGGGCCTACTGAGTGTCCTTTTAATATAGGTAGTTGTAGGGATTTTTCTAAGGAGAGTGAAATGGGAAGAAAGCGGGACAGCATTGGCAGGTTAAGGGAGGATTGGGAAACATTGTGCCTTTGGTAGATGTGGGAAGTTTGAGACTGAAGGGCAAAGAAGAAGTTGGCAAAACCAGCTTTCAAGGTTTAACAATGAAGGAGTTTAAAAAGGAATGCTTAAAGCAATTCCGTACTAGAAGCTGGGTAGAACATGACTTACTGAATAAGTTTAGTTGGAATTTGTTGAACTTGTGTTTTCCATTTGTGATTTGACATTGAAGGTATTTGCCTGACTGTTGTCTGTTATGAAGATAGAACAAATGTGCTGTTCCTCAAGCGTATTTTTTACTTGCCTTGGAGTCAGAGATATTCTTTTAGCAATGATTCATGCTAATTCATTCACACATTATTGCTCGGTCCAAAACAGTAATAGGTAGGGCTTCTTGACTGCTTTTCTAATCAGAAAACAATTCACTAAATCTCACAATAATCAGAGGAGAGAGTCAACATTACCATTTCACAGCTGGGGGCCCTGAGGCTCAGAGAAGTCCAGGAACTTGTCCAACATCACACACAAATAGTAAAAATAGTAGAATCAGGGTTTGAACCTGGGTATCCCAGGTCCAGATCTCCCCCTCTTAACCACTTTATCAGCCAACTAACATTCAGCTTGCTTTATCAAAATGATATAGGATATTGTAGAATTTGCAACTTAAATTCAGGATACTATATGTATTTTTTCTTCTATTCTGAAGTTTTCGTCATCTAATCCATTTCTACAGATCAATGTATTTCTGTTATAATGTCCTTGTAGCATCTAGGCATGAAACCAGAGTGTGTTACCTTGAGACTCCCAAACTTGGCCGGTGAATTGAAGAGTAGTGTGGCTGCTTCTTCTTTTCCTTTTATACCCTAACACAGTACTTGAAGGTATCTGAAGGTATCAATGTTGACATATGCCCAACTCACAGAGTGTTTTTTTTTACATTGTTGTTCAGTTACAGTTGTCCCCATTTCCGTCCTGTTGCTCATCCCCTGCTCCCAAACACAATCCCCTCCCCATTTGAAAGAGTTGCACAGAGCTGAGAGGTGGAGATGCCGAGGATGGATCCTGGGGCCTTGAATGCTTTCCAATGCCTCCACCTTGGCTAGAATGCACATTAAGCAACGCGATGCTGCTGGCGAGTCATGAGGCAAAGAGGGCTGGACGTGGGGGGAAGGCCGACACGTCTATGAGATGCGTGCTGGACACAGAAGCCGGGAGTTATAGTGAGCATCTGGGCTGGGACTCGCTGCAGCTGTGAGAGATCGCAAAGGCAACTGTAGAGCTGAAGTCTTCCCGGCCTGTGTTTTGAACCACAAATGTAGTTTAGAGTAGACGTTCTGGGGGGCGGGCCAGGTAGGCGGGCACTCTCAGGAGAGGACCATAGTGTGAAGTCCATGCTCGCAGCTGTGAGCGGGGGGCTTTCTTTGTGAGACTAAATCGCATCCTCAGAGACCTGGCGTGGATTCCACTGAGAGTTTGTGTGAGACCCTGGGTGCCTGGTAGCAAAGATGGGATGAAATGGTTGAGGGACTGGGTCCACCAGCTCCTTCTCCTCCTCCGACATCCACACAGTGTATCTTGCACAGGAGGAGCTGTGTTCAGAGCAGTGTCTCTTGTGCCTGCCTCACCTTCAGGTGATATGTCATAGGCTTCCTTTTGAACTGTCAATGCTGCTTGGCATCCTAAGCATTGTGGACGTAAAATATGAAGCTGTCCTGTGCAAGTTTTCATTTGAGGCCGTGTAATGTGGCTTCATGCTTTTGTTTCCTGGTGGTGAGTATTTTCAAGGTTGACACCAGAATGCCTGTGCAGGGACCAAGAAGAGGCTGTTGGTGGGTGGGTGGTGGGGGATGACAGGGTGAATCCCGACGAAGGCTTCAATTCACTGACAATCCAATAAGAGAAAAGACATTGCCAGCTGCATATTTTAGCACATTATTAAAACACCCACTCAGGGTTAGAAATCTTCATTTAAGATAACTTAATTAAGACCCAGTTATAGAAACTTTCTGTACTAACAATGAAACATCTATTTTATTATCATTCCACATGTCAGTGGTCTTTAATTTTTAAAGAGTAACTATAGTATCTTTGGAAAAAAAAAGCTAAAAGGGAAAACCTACAGAATAATCTCAAAGATATCTCTGTCTTGATTTGAGAACAAATTCTAGTTGTTCCCTCTAATATGAGAGTAACAAAAAGCATTCTAGGTTCTAAGTAGAGGATGCCTGATGGTATTTGTCCTGTTTAAAGAAATATTCATCTCAGGCACATTGAGCAACTAAACTGCAAAATTAGAATTTTGACAACTCTGTAAAAATGATAAACGTATCATGCATGATGTTTTTATAACAGGCCATTCAACGGCAACTTTTTTAAAGTATTAGTTCATAATGTTTAAATTATTAAACATTTCAGAAACCCTGAGAGATTTAGTCATATAACTAAAGTATGATTTCCAGAGAGTCACTGCTCATTTCATATTTTTGGCCAAAGTCCTTGTTCAGCAAACACAGAGACAGACCTCACGATGTCACGGTGACGCCTTCTGTTCCTGGCTTGCCAAAACTTGGTGACTCACATTTCTGAGCTTGTCACAGCCCTGAATTCCATGCACCTCCACAGAGCGCTCTGCCCAGTGGCCCCTCGGGGAGGCGGGCGCCCCTCCCAGCTAATGGCAGTGGCATGTTTGACGGAGCTTTCTATTGGATTCCATTAGGTCGTCGGCTCCTTGGAATTTTTTCCATTGTGTGTCTGAGGGCCTCCAAAATCAGGCTCTAATTTCAAGCCAAAAATAAATAAGTACCAATGGCAATCTTGCATAAATGCCCACAGATAAAGTAGCAATGGAGCTGTCATAACCACTCCCAGAATCGACAAGCGATTCGAAGGATTATCAGCAAACTTAGAAGATTCTATACTGTTAATGTAAATGCAAACAGGAGATTATGAGTTTCTCACTTAAGAATGTCTATAACACATTGGTTGATTTTCTCCTCCCCCTAAAGTTCTCCTTTCACAATTTATTTGTAGTATATGAATGAATAAACATGACAATGGTTACACATTGAAAAACCGAGGTTTTAATGTGAATGCTGGCCTATAGCTTTTCATCGTGATTTTCCTTCACTCAAAAACATTGGGGTTTTCCCTGTTTGCTGCATGATCGATCCCAGACTCCTCGGTCTGGCTGTCACACCCTCTCCAGTCTGGCTCTGCCTGCCCATCAGACTGTATATTCTTTGAGTTCCCAGTGTGCACACTCTAGCTGAGCCTGCCTCCTCTCCACCTATGCTCATCTCTACCAATCTGCAGGCACCTCTCAGAATTTCATCAAAGACAAAACATTCTAGAAAAAAAAAGAGAGAGAGATGAAACATTCAAACACCTCGGTCCTTACACATTCCACTTCTTCATCTAGCACTTAAATTGGTCCTTAGGTATACATTACATCAGTTTGTAGTATGACGCTATTCTTTATTTTTGAAGTGTCTCTTCATGTCCCTGAACCATTCTGAACACTAAACAACTCATAGTGAAGGGCTAGGCACAAAATCTGGAAATGGGCAAAATGTCCATCATGGCACGTCCTGGGCCAGCGCGAGAGGGTCGGGATGGCTGCGAGTACCAGGCGCCCCAGAGCCAGCTGGTTTCCAGCTCGGTAGGATCTGCTCCTCTCAGCAGTGGTCCCGTCCCGTCCTGCAGAAGTTCCTGCCTCCTTCCTGCCAAAAGGCGACGTCTTGTACGATCTCGATGCCCTAACTGGGTCCTGAGAAATCAGGGCTAAGGAAGTAAAAATGGAAACAACAGTCTACAATTAAATCAGGACCTTCCATTATTGAATCTCATCACTCGAAAAGTTATCTTTAAATACAGCTAAATGGAATTAAGTTTGGGTTTTATTTTCAATCCCAATAAGTAAAAATGTGAAACATTAATGGAATACAAATCTAAGATGATGTTCTAAAATTTTTATTTCCGGAAATAGCAAAACAAAAGCTGTGATATTTATGGAGCTTTAATATAAATGTAAGTATAATGCATACAATTGAAATACATTTATCATAATTTTATAGTTTTATGAATTTTTAACATATAAATGCATATGCATATACCTTTATATTTATTGAGATTTCTTTGAACAAATCTACACAGACAGATACCATATTTTAACTTTTATATATCTTAATCCACACTGAGAAATGACAAAGTGAAATAGGTCATTTCTCTCCGAGGTGAACTGATGGCTGACTCCCAGCTGTGACCAAATGATCTTTCTTTGAGGTCAGATGAGAAATATGAACACAGGCTTTTTCTTTTCCATATGTGTACCTTCCAGAGTCCATTAGTATTTCTACTGTCGTGATGATTTAATTTTTAGAACCATTTATTTTATCCACAAATTTAAAAACTAAGAGAAGAGCTTTTTATCTTTTCAAAATGACATAACTTTGGCTGGAGAATTTTTTGAAATATTTAAAGAACAGTTGTGTGTTTGGGAGAAAAAAATGGGGACCGATTCAAAATTCTGTAGTTAAAACACCTCCAGTTACCTTTATAAAAGCTATATTCTGAAGACAGAAAATATGCTCCCATTTTGGAAACTTAGTTAAAACTGATTTGTGTTTTTCTGCTCAAAGTCACTAACTCAGTTTATTAGCCCAAAATTGTCCATCTCTATTTTTTTTAACAAAGTGGAACATAAATTATTCAGACTTCCCTAAGAAAACTAAAGAGCAGTTGACAAGGTCCTCCTACATAATTTCTAATATTTATTTATGCCTCTTCTCTATCCTGCGCCATGCCAAATCCTTTGCATGCATCATCTCATTTAGCCTTCACAGCAATCCTATGAATAAATACAAGTATTATCACTGTCTTCCGAGGGAGGACTAAAGTTTCGAGGGTGTAAACTGCCTAATGTCATAGAATTTCAGCCCATCCAAAATCTACACCTGAACACTCTGACTTTGCTTCCCAGGCAGAAGTAAGCCTCCTCTCTCAGTTTCTTTTTGGCTGAAGGTGAGAATCTCTGTGAGAACACAGTTATATAATGATAGCCCAGAAAGAAGCCTAACCCAATTTTAATGTGTTTTCCCCCATACCAAGTTCTGTTTCCTCTTTCTTGAACAGAAGTTTGTTGACCAAACAAATACTTACTTCTGAAGTAGATAAAAATGAATTAGTAAATGCATTTTTCACAAGCTCACCATAAGGCTTCAGGATGGGTACTATCAATAATTAATCAAAGATCCGACATTATTTAGTAGCAGACAGAGAGGTCACCGTCTTTTTCTGGTGCAGAACATTCTTCTACATGTTTCTGTTCTTTTTTAAAAAATGTATTTTGGCTGCCAGTGATCAATAAAAATTCAGTTTGAATATACACCCTAACAAGGATGCCACAGTGTCTCTTCCCTTTTCTTCTTCCCTTTCTCTTGACCAAATATCTTGGCTTTTCTGTGGTCCGAGTTACTCAAAAACTGAAATTCAAATGGTTATACCTAACAAACTAATAAGTCTCTTCAGTCATCAAATACACATAGAAATTTAAAAATAAATTTGGAAGTCTTAAAGGATATTTTTTATAGATTCAGTACATCATTTTGCCTCCAGTACATTATTTTGGGATATTCATAATGTGAATACTGGATAATGCCCCAGTACATTATTTTGGGACATTCATAATGTGAATACTGGATAATGACAATTATTAATGATAAAATTAAAAAATTTTAATAAGTAAATCTTGTCTTTAAAGCAACATGAATCATTCATCACCATACAAAGCCCCTATATGAATTTTCATTCCACAGGTGAATTGTTGGAGCATGTTATGATAATATGCATGCATAAATGGAGATAGTAAATATGGCAGATTTCATGCTTTAGGATATAATCTCACCAGCTGGGGGTCCCAGTAAAGCATTTGTTTTTATTCCTGTTATTACATAATGACTACGCTGTTTGCATGACAACTCTGTTACCTGTTCCCCAAACTGCTTATGTTTGCCTGACGTCTTTAACCAAGTCCACACCATCTATCATTAGGAAATTTATTTACTATTTAATTCACTAAATGATTGTACTAAAATTAATCAATTTGTTAAGTGTAGTGCTTTGTATTAGAAAAGAGTAGTTTTCCTCTGGCTGCTGTGGCTCAGTGGACTGAGTGCGGGCCTCTGAACCAAAGGGTCTATGGTTCAATTCCCAGTTGAGGTACATGCCTGGGCTGCTGGTCAGGAGCGTGTGGGAGGCAACCACACACTGATATCCTCCCTCTTCTCTCTCCCTTCCCCTCTCTAAAAGTAAGTAAATAAAATCTTAAAAAAAAAAACTTAAAAAAAAACAAGTGTATGAAGCAATTTCCAGTCCAGATATGGACAATACAATTAAGCTCAATGCGAACTATTTGGTAAAAGACACACTGAGATTTATTTGGATGATATTAGATTAAAGTTTTCCTGGAAGAAAAAACACCTCTTTTAATTTGTCTATAAAATGAAATGTCTTGAATGAATGGCCATACATGAAAGTTAATTATGCTTATCAATGCAGGAAGTGATAAGTGAACAAAAGTAAATACTTGATTTTAGGATATATTTTATTCCATTTTAATAATTTGATGTGAGTACTTTTTGATAAATTGCAATAATATACAAAGTTTTATCTTTCTAACCAAAAGGAAATAATTTGAATAATAGAAGAAAATTAAATTTCCCTGCATTACAAGGTGTGTTGGGCTTATTCAACTAATTTGGTGGGTTAATGAGCCATGATATTTTCCTTAAAGAACCATGTTTAGGAACACCAAGTCAATTTGGGTGATAAATTGTTTTTAAGTAGTACAAGAGTTCTAAGATCTAAGTGACTATTTGATTGTCCTAATAAGAAATTAGAAATAAAATTCATAGCTACAGAGGATCGTCTAGTCTTTGCTATGCAGTATCATATAATATATTTGTACTGATTGAGTGTCATAAATCCAGCTATGATTCAGTGGTTTCCAATTGGTTTAAGGTTAAGATGAGCAATCATCCTCTTTCTAGCACCAGAAGTCCCACGTCCAAGGAAGCTCTTCCGTGCTAGGGAAATTTAGATGGTCAGTCACCCTAACCTGGCCTCAGAGGCATCAGCTCTACACCTCACCTACTGTGGTCTGGGCAAGTGAGTGTCCAACCTGTGGCCCATGGGCTGCGCACATGGGGCCCAGGATGGCTGTGAATGTGGCCCAGTACAAAATCATAAATTTACTTAAAATGTTATGAGGTATTTTTGTGATTAAGTGTTGTGATATATTTAACGTGTGGCGAAGACAACTCTTCTTCTTCCAGTGTGGTACAGAGATGCCGAGAGGTTGGACACCCCTGAGTTTTCACAGAGACTGATTCTTCCTTTTTTCCCCACCACTTGCTGCTTTCTTCCAGCTCACACCACCTTTGATGTTCTTTTTGAAACCCAAATCTGTCCATGTGACACCCCACTTAGCAAGCAATCTGTGTCCAGTAATAGCCTTATTTCCAACAGTCACATCAAAACTCACTCCTTGCCATAGGACCTTGCTCTCTGTGAGGGGACTACAAATTGACACATTAAACTGTGTTAGTTAAAAGGTAATGCACAGTAATCATTTGTATTTCTGGAGAAACCAGTTTAGCATTAAGAAGTACTCTATTCCACAGTAGGTATGGAGTAGGATTTTTTTTTCTTTCAGGTAGGAATGCTGAGCTTATAAGAGAAATTTCAAGGGTTATTTCTTCAGGTTGTCAAGCAATAAGCACATATAGAACGCAGGCAAGCAATCAGTTTATCTTTTTTATTATATTTTATTGATTATGCTATTACAGTTGTCCCAATTTTTCCCCTTTTCCCCCCTCCACCTGGTACCCTCTTCCCTCCAGCACTCCCCCACTTAGTTCATGTCCATGGGTCGTGCATGTAAGTTCTTTGGATTCTCCATTTTCTGTGCTGTTCTTAACTTCCCCCTGTTTATTTTGTTCCTGCCAAAAACGCTTCTTTTTTTAAAAATATATTTTATTGATTATGCTATTACAGTTTTCTCATTTTCCCTCCTTCACTCTGCTCTGCCCTGCACACTCCCTCCCACCCACATTCCCCCCTTTAGTTCATGTCCATGGGATGTACATATACGTTCTTTGGCTTCTACATTTCGTATACTATTCTTACCCTCCCCCTGTCTATTTTTTACCTACCATTTATGCTGCTTATTCTCTGTACCTTTTCCCCCCTCTCCTCCTCCCACTCCCCTGTTGCTAACCCTCCATGTGATCTCCATTTCTGTGGTTCTGCTCCTGTTCTAGTTGTTTGCTTAGTTTGCTTTTGTTTTAGGTGTGACTGTTAATAATTGTGAGTTTGCTGTAATTTTACTGTTCATATTTTTTATCTTCTTTTTCTTAGATAAATCTTTTTAACATTTCCTATAATAAGGGCTTGATGATGATGAACTCCTTTAACTTGACCTTATCTGGAGAGTACTTTATCTGCCCTTCCATTCTAAATGAAAGCTTTGCTGGCTAGAGCAATCTTGGATGTAGGTCCTTGCCTTTCATGACTTGGAATACTTCTTTCCAGCACCTTCTTGCCTGTAAGATTTCTTTGGAGAAATCAGCTGACAGTCATATGGGCACTTCTTTGTAGGTAACTGTCTTCTTTTCTCTTGATGCTTCTAAGATTCTCTCCTTCATTTTAATATTGGGTAATGTAATTATGATGTGCCTTGGTGTGTTCCTTCTTGGGTCCAACTTCTTTGGGTTTCTCTGAGCATCCTGGACTTCCTGGAAGTCTATTTTCTTTGCCAGATTGGGGAAGTTCTCCTTTATTATTTGTTCAAATAAGTTTTCCACTTGTTGCTCTTCTTCTTCTCCTTCTGGTACCCCTATAATTTGGATGTTGGAACGTTTAAAGATGTCCTGGAGGTTCCTAAGCCTCTTCTCATTTTTTTGAATTCTTATTTCTTCATTCTTTTCTGTTTGGTTGTTTCTTTCTTCCTTCTGGTCCACCCCATTGATTTGAGTCCCAGTTTTCTTCCCATCACTATTGGTTCTCTGTGCATCTTCCTTTATTTCACTTAGCATAGCCTTCATTTTTCCATCTAATTTGCAACCAAATTCAACCAATTCTGTGAGCATCCTGATTACCAATGTTTTGAACTGTGTATCTGATAGGTTGGCTATCTCTTCATTGCTTAGTTGTAGTTCTTCTGAAGCTTTGATCTTTTCTTTCATTTGGGCCACTTTTTTTGTCTTGGTGCACCTGTTACATGTGAGGGGCAGAGCCTTAGGTGCTCACCAGAGAGGGGTAACCCACGTTGCTGAGTTGTAATGCTATATGTGGGGAAGGGGTCTGAAAGGGAACAACGGCACTTGCTCTGCTCTCTGTTGGATTTCAGTCACTTCTCCTGCTTCCCACAAGCAAATTGGGCCCTTCTGGTGCTGATTCCCAGGTGGGTTGGTTTGGAGAGTTCTCCAGTGAACTCTCCTGTGAACCTGAGAGTCTCTCCCACTGCCTCCTGAACCCCCACAGGTGTTTTCAATTGGTGGTTTGAGGCTTTATTTCCTTGATATGGAGCTCTGGGTTATTCAATCTGTCTCGTACCCCAGTTGTTCCTCCTGGTTTATCTGCTCATGAATGTGGGACTGCCTGCTCCACCAGCTGCTGCTGTAACCTTGCTGGCCAGCTGCAGCCTTGCACACCCCATTCTACAATCCAGCACTGGGTCTGCCAGCTGCAGCCTTGCCTGTACTGGTCCTCCAGCCACTGCCTTGCCGCGAGTCCTCTCTGTGCACTGGTCTCTGTCCTTCCTAGCGTTCTAAGTGAGTGTTTCTTCTTTAACTCCTTGGTTGTGGAACTTCCATAGAGTTCAATTTTCGGTCAGTTGTGGTTGTTTTTTATTTTAAAATTGTTGTTGTCCTTCTTTTGGTTGTGCGAGGAGGCACAGCGTATCTATGTATGCCTTCATCTTTGTAATCATTTGATCTTGAAGACCATGTTGTGAGCTCCATTTACCTTGAGAGTAATTGACCTTGAACTTTGCCATATTGAACTGTTATGTACCCTTTCCTCATCGGCATAGTCATCTTCACCCAAAGCTACTCACTCCCCTCCACTTAACAGCAAATAGAGGAGAGACGGGCATGAACAGGACAGAAGTATGTGCAAAGCCACATCTGCATAAATGCAGGGATAGACCTGAGGGGGACTTGGTGCTCACCTAGCCCAGGGTCACATAACCTGAGCTACTTAACACATCACCCTCCTGCAAATGCTGTGGCAGAGCCCCAAATCTCACTGCTTTACTGCATTGCAGACAAGTGATTCATTCATCCAGTGGCTGCTGGATTGCTCCAGTTGCTAAAAGACACTGTTCCATATTAATGCTTCCCATGCCACAAGCAGAATGAGTGAGAGAACACAAAATTGTGGGAGTAATTTCTCATCACTTATATCAATCCGTGTGAGTTTTCTTTTAGGCGTCTTGTGGAGGAGTCTATGAAACTGGTCTAAAATTATAAATGTAGTAAAAGAGTATCTCTCTGAATGCCTTTGAAGGAAATTATACAAGAGAGGTCATCTCATTAAATTTTATCTAGCCTGGGGGTATCTCTTAAAAAATGATAGAAGTGTTTTTCTGCAATTTAAGAAAAATAGTGATGATGTATGGTTCACAGAGGTTTCATCATTTGAAAAACAAACATGACAAAAGAGGTCAAATGTTAGCTTATATATAGGATTGCCACATTACCTGTTATGTGTGAATAATTAAAATAACAAGTCAGAACTTCTAAGCTGAGATGAACACAGTGTCAGAAAATCCTGCGCCTGCTGTAGAATTTTGTTGCAACCATTTACCCAATTCTAATTCAAATATTATATTCAGAAATGTATTGAACACATCATTTAAATCAGTTTTTTTTTGGTGTAGGCACACGTGACATCAGAAGATGTCCTTTTTCCTCTTTAAGAGTTTGTAGGGGTCATTGCAAACGAGAGATCTTACATTGCCTGTAAAAATATGGCTTGTGCCCTTGTGTTCCAAATCCCTTTCTGTAACTATGAATTCTGGTTATTTTCTAGGCAGCATTTTCTAGTACATATGGATGTTTGTGGCCCAAGGGAGAAAGGAGAGGAGAGGTTATCTATTTGGCCTTAAATCTTGTGTTAATTCAAGTCTATTGATTTCATCAAGCCTGGAAAAAAATAAATCATTTCACAGCTGTCAGTGAATTAAAAAAGGTATGCTATGTTATTACCAAAATTATGCCTACATTGCTTGAATGTTAAGTCTATTCCAGAACACAATTTACAAAGTGACATGGATTTATATTTTGGGAAATATGTGCCTGTCTTTCTTTGGGAGTCACCCTTAGGTAATCAGAGATTGCTGTGGAAATGGGCATGTGTGGGAGGCTGAGCAATGAGGGGTGAATGTCCCTCTGTCCCCCCTTCCCACCCACTCCTGTGTCCCTGGAATTTTACTCCCTAATAAAAGAGTAGTCTATGCCACCGCAGCCTTGGTTTTAATGGGTCCCAAGTTAAGACAATGATCATTTATTTTGTACTTTGCACTTTGGTCCACAGCCAAAGTGAATCAAAATAAGTGAGCACAGCCAAGTTTTGCACAGTATGCTCAGTAGGATGACTAAACTCTTCCCTCACATTGCAAAGTTTCTTTTCTGGGTCATGTGAAAACTGAATATATCTCCCCTCAGAGATGGGGACATTGGTAATACTTGTCTGGCAGCTTGCTCAGCCTCAATTGCAAAGGCACCAGAGAAAGTCACAGAAGGTGACAGGAAATTTTGAAAGAAAGAAGGGGAAGGGATTGATTGAGAAATAATAGCCCCCTAAAAACTCAGTGGCATTAACAATATCAAGGATTTAAAGAAAGCCTTTTAGAAACACAAACTCATTGCCACAGACTCTGAGCAGATTCCTCTAGAACTTTCAGCCTTTTTTTTTAGGGCACAAGTGGTGATTCTGGTGGAGAAGAGTGACCCTGAACCATAGCCCTGCTCTTGGGTGTTGGAAGAAGCTCCACACACACCCAGAAATGCCTTAGAAATGAGTGCACGGTGACACCCTTCCCTGTCCCACTCAACAGGCTTCTGTGGAAGAGGAGAGAGGCCGGGAAACTGGGGAAGAGCACTCTAAAACCAGGAGTGGCTTCCGCCGGGCAGCCCACACATCAGGCGCTCCAGTGATTGGTACTGTTTCTGTTACAAAAGCCAGGACTCTGTCTGCCTTGGATTTTCAGTAAACACTGGCCAGAATTTAAAGACTTACCAATATCTGTAGACTGTCAGATAGACACTAAAATGATGCTTGTGAGCCAGCTTTTAAAAAAGTATGTGCAGCAAAGCCGTATGACTCTGGTGGCATCCTGGTGACTAAAACCCTGATGGGGGTCAGAAAACCTGGGGCCAGTGGCTTCAAAAGGCCCCTGTGGCTCTTTCCTCCGAAGAGGGCATGTGAATGTGCTACGTTTTCAGAGTAGACTAGGTACTGCAGGGGCGGTCTGCATTTCCCAAAGAAAACTGACGGTTGACTTCTAGAGAGTCAAAGCAAGCTCAAAGGAAACTTTGCATGTAGCTTCTTCCCTCATCATGGGGTCAGCAGAGGCCCGTTGCAGTAAGGTGGCCTCAGGAAATGGAAGGGAGAAGAAGCCATTGGATGGCATGATTAGACATAAAAACCTCCTTAAGCAGCAGCCAAAGCCAGCATGGTCCGAACAAAATGATTCAGTCCAATTGCGTTGTTGTGTGCGTGGGTGGATGTTGGCTATCAGGACATTAAAACACCAGTTTCTTTTTTCTTCCTTTGTATTTGTGTAAAGGGTAACCCATTTTTGTTAGGTGATGGACAGGGAAGGATGAATATTTTGAGACAATGGAAGATAACATGGCTTGATAATATGGGACAAGGTTAATAAGTGATGCTAAGATACTGAGCAAAATTTTAAACTTTCTGAATTGTAAACTGCCTAAGCCGTGTTAGGTTTTCTTATCAGTATTATACAGATAAGTGACTACTTCCACATTTCCCCAAATCAGATCAATATTGTGTCAAGAGTTTTTTTGGTGATGCTTAGCTACTCTACAAGGGTTACTGAAAAAAATAGCTACAATGAGATTTGTGGGCAAATTTTGCGTGGTATGTTGATGTTTGTTATTGTTATTGCTGTTTCAGTGATGGTTTTTGTTTCCTCCCAGTCTTAAGGGGGGAGTTTTTGTATATGAATTGCAGTTATTCTTAGTAGCCTGAGGACAACGTGCCTGTTGTAGGAATCCCTTTTCATTCTCGTTCTACTCAGTCTTGTTATTAAAGACTGGGAAATTGAATTGAGTGTGCTAATTGGATTTGTGGACAACCCAGAGCCAAGAATAAATGCTTTAAGAGAGGATTAAAGTATAATAGGATTCTGATAAACTTTAGGAAATACACCAACTGTCCACCAAATGAGATTTCCTAAAAATGTTTACAAAGGTCCAAAGCATAACCTAAAATGAAATGCCTGAAACACAAAGTGCATTCATCTCTGAACAATGTGATGTACATGAACACTTACTAAATTTTTATTCTTCTGTCTTTTCTTTTATTCTAAATTCAAGTTTTCTGCTTTTCCGTTTCTCCTCTTTGTTTCCTCCAAGTCTCCGAGTAGTTGTCCTCCATGAAATTTTCTTCAGCGTTACTCCTTGCCCTGTTTGAGGTAAAATCTGATCCTGTGCAGACTGTGGCGGTTGTAGTGAAGGGCAGTATTGGGTATTTAGAGGAAAGCTGTGGTGTGGTTGAGATGCAAAATGATCTCATGGAAAGTTTTATGGAGCCTCTGCTTGCATCATGTGTTGGGGAGAGAACCGTACCACAGAACTTAGCACAGAGGGATGGAGGAGACACCTGGCCATTTCCTTTACATACATCTTTAACATCCGGGTCTTGGTCATTACTAGTGTCGTGCAGCAATTGAATCAGCTCACACTTTTCTATAGCCCCAATTCTAATTTTTGTTTATGTTGTTTGAGATACTTTGGTCACAATCCTTGATTGTTAATGTTGAGGACATGAAAACTGCTTTAGTTTTCTTTCTTTTCTCTGTCTCTCTCTCTCTTTGTCTCTCTCTCTCTTCTTTCATGATGATGCATTTGATCTCACAATGCAACCACTTTCTCTATTGTTTTTAAATAATGGTGCTTTTTAAAGGGCTATTGATAATGACGTCTCACACTGGTAATAGTGAGGAAATAGTCACCAAGTCTCTATTCAATCTTGGCCTCCTTTTCCACAAAATCTGACATATATCTCATATAATTATCTAAAAGTAGTATTGATTGAGGTTACTTTAGGCTCCTGTGTTTTTCTCAAAAAGAACTTTGTTATTGAGAAAACGACTGAGAGAGGTATAATAGACATGACCATCCTTCACTCAGGTCCTCTCATAGGAATCCCTCCCCTGCTGGGATGCTGATATTGTAGTCTGCAGCTCTCTCCTGTCCTCAGAAATACACTGAGCTTCGTGTGTTTGATTTCTAGGCCTGACCCACTCTTCGGACTTAGAACCTCTTGGTTGAAAGGAACTGCATCCCAGGAGGGAGGACCCTGCAACAACATAACAACTGTTTGCAGTAATGATCTTCCAGCCCTTCTCCAGCATCTATGGCCATTTATCAAGGTCACTTCACACAGGACAAAGGGGAATATCGATCCTGAAGAATGCTGGAAACAAGAACCAACTTGATATTCATACCTGAAGACCTGAAATGTCATCATAGGCCCTCTGTTAGTGTAATGTTGCCGGGGCTGGGATGGGGGGAGGTTGGCGCAGGTAATCAATGATGTTCTGTCCAAGACCAGCTCATAGTGGGGTCACCTGGTCTGCTAAGGTACTCAGGGGTCATTTTCCTGGCATCAGACATATAATTGGTATAGACATACTTGGTATTTGGTGCAATCCTTCACTGGGTCCTTTGCCTATAAAGTGAGAGGTTGATCGTGAGAAGACCAGATAAAAACCTGTGAAGATTGTCCCCTACCCTGCCAACATGGTAAAGTAAAGCTCCTGCTGCACCCCAAAATAAGAAGGGAGAGGGAAGAAATTATCTGCCTCACTTAGGAGCTAAAATACAGTTCTGATCATGTCTCCATTTCACTCAACGTTTTAGCTATTCCAGAAACCAGAAAAATCCCAAGGAAGACATAGACCACAAGTGGTAGCCTGACGTGTAGATCCATGCCTGATGTCCTGTCTCTGATTCATAGGACCTAGGGTCTGTGGCATATGGCCTTTCATTTGGGAATGAGCTTTTTTATCTTTCCCTATCCAGACTGTAGAATCACAAACACATGACTCTTTGAATTCACATGAAATGTACAAAAGAATATAACGTATAAAAGTATACATTTACAGTCTTTCCCCGGGACTATGTTAACTGTCTCTCTCTGTTACAATAGAACCTGAAGTGTTCCAAACTGTCTGGGTATCCTGCAGAATATCACACTGATCCACGGCATCGTGCCAGTCAAGGACGATGGGCAAGCAGTGGCCAGCCTTCTCTAGAAACATGTTATCTGCAGGGGATGTGTTCTAGGACCCCGCTCTCTCCGGTGGATTTCTGGAATTGTGGATAGTGCCACCTCTCAATCATTTCTGCTTTTCTGGAAATGTAGCAGCAGCTCCTTCATCAGCAGACACAGCCTCTCCAGTGATTTTTATACTTTTTAATCCAAACCTGTTCCTGAGTCTGTATTATGATCTCTTACTTGGGGTGGGTGGCTTGGTGTCACTCATTTCAGGGGACCCCTTGCTGACGTCTTCACATGGGCTCAGCACTTCCTGGTGCCGCACTCTGTGTCACTAGAGCACACTCCCTGTTCACGTCCTCCACGCACACATTGCACGCTTTCTCCATCCCACCTGAGCACCTATTCCATGGTGCCTACGACTTTTGCACTTGGAGGTGTGACCGCAATACTAGCACAGATTTGTCTTTCTTCCTTTACTCTTTCAGGAATAGGTCTGTCCTTATGGTAGATCAGCATATGGTTTTTTCCTCTTCTTTATTTAGTGGAGAACTTTGACCTTCTCACTAAAGGAAGCACTTTACGGCGTCTCTGGCTTCCCTTTGACACTTCTGATTGGCCGACATCACCACCCCTCTATTCGGGCACTGCTATTCAGTAAAATAAGGGTAACTTGAATACAAATACTGCAATACTTCGACAGGTGATATGGTCACAGAGACGGCTCCTCCATGGCTGATGGCTGGGGAGCGTCTGCTGAGTGGAGATGCTGGACAGGGGGAGGAGTCCTGCCCCAGGCAGGAAGGAATGGGACGGTGCAAGATTTCAACACATGACTCAGAATAGCACAACATTTAAAACTTAACAAATTGTTTATTTCTGGAATATTTTATTTATATTTTTGGATTACAGCTGACCTCGGATAACTGAAACCTTGGAAAATGAAACAGTGGATAAGGGAGGATTACTGTGGGGACTTCGGAGGGTGGAGATAAACCCAATGAATGTTTATAATTCTTCCACACCGCTAAAATGTTTAGGCAGCTGGTGACCACGGGCGAGCCCAGGCAGACCCTCCCCAGTAAAGGATAAATCATGGCACCTCGCACCTCCCACCGTGAATTTAGAAAACGCAGAGCCTCTCTGCGGCTGCAAGGCTGTCCTGTGCCACCCCTGGAAGTGCGGTGGGGCTCCTGCACGCGGTGACAAACGGGCCTTCCTGCGTCGAGTGGGGCCCGGAACAAGAAATAATTCTGCATCACGTTCAGACTCTGGTGCAGCAGCTCTGCCACTTGGGCCACACAACTCAGCAGACCCTGTGACAGTAGAGGTTTCTGTGGTCCGAAAAGATGCCACGTGGAATTTACGGCAAGCGCCAGTGAGGAAGCCCTGCGCGTGTCTCCAGAGGCTCTGGCCCAGGGCTGAGCTCTCTGCAGGGCAGAGATATACGCCTTCCCAGCCACAACTCCTGGCGCGTTGCTGAGTGCAGACACAGGCAGCGCACCTGGCCACGGTGCGGTCATGCCCCTCATAACTCTGTGTTGGTCATCGAGGGACCAGGGGTACGATGGTGGTCCAGGAGATTTTAATGGAGCTGGCTTTCCTGTAAGACACAGACGGACACGTGGTTCAGGAGGATTTGTTTTCCTCTGACGGGGTCGGTGTCTGTGGGGCTTGGCAGTAGGTTCGCTCTCACTCCAGCCCCTCCGTGTTGAGTGCACAGGTGATGTCCCGGTACATCATCCCCCGTCTCAGTGGGGAGGAGCCCGTCCCCCAGCACCGCACACTCAGAGGGTGCCGCAGCCCCCCCAGACCCAGTCTGACGGGCTCAGAGGCCATGGCTGTGCATTCTTTGTCCGGGACCTAAGACCCTGTAAAAAATAAAAAAAAATGCCGGTCCAAGGGAGATACCTTAACAGGTATTAAGTGCCACTGCCACTTTATAGAAATGTTCTCCGTGGTCACAGGGGGCCAGTATCAGCTGCGCAGGCAGGAACACTAACCGTTCCCTGCTGAGTTTCCTTAAGCAGAGCGGCCCACCTGTAAGCCGAGTTTCTGCTCCCCAAGTGGCTATAAAGGGTTCTGAGCAGCCCCTGGGGTGGCCCTGATGGACGAGCACACCCACCACACAGGCCTCGTCTCAGGTCCTGCGAGTACTGTGGGGCACGGCCTCCACTGGTGCCCTCTCTCGGGTGTCGTTTCAGCCTCGGAGAACTGCCTCGCCAGAGCCGTGTCCCTCTGGGCGGCCCACATCTAGTGACCAATGAAGATGATCGTGTAAATGCCTGGCCATTTTGCATTCCTCTCCGGGAGAATTCTGATGGGTCGTTTCACTCCAGGTCTCCATTGCTCCCTGCCAACCACCCCAACCTGGGGCCTCTGCTTTCTTTCCTTCCCACTGGTGTCTATGCCAGTGACACAGGTAGACAAGCTGCACGCCGAACTCCACCTAAAGCCTATTTCCCAGAAAACCCAGGCTGCAACAGAGGATGTAAGAGTGTGAGAGACCTGGTTAGGTCCCAAACATAAGGCCAGTCCTCCCATTCTAAGGAAAATGTGAGAAATAAATGCCAGCACTGGTCACAAGAGGAATCCTACTTACCCAGTATCTATGTGCTTGATTCACGTAGTGAAGTCACTCCGATGACACCACTTTGCTCTGTTCGGTCATGCAAGTGGCCCCAGCTCCTTCTGGTCACCTTGTCAGTGGGTTCAGGGGGTCATCAGTGGCACTAGATTGGTACGGGGGTGCCCCTCTATCCCTGAGCCTGGAAACACAGCATCAAACACACAATCCCTAAGTCACATGCTCTACTAATAATAGGGCTATTTAACAACCGCCAATTATTCCGTCCACTGTCGTACACCTTCTGCCAAAGCTTCTGCTTGTGATGGGAGAGGCAGCAGTAAGGAGAAGTTTGAGTCCAGAGCCTGAAGTCTGTGGATGTACCCAAAGCCCTGTCTGAGCTGCTTCTTTTACCCAAGCTTTTGAGCAGTGGAGGATTGTCTGCTGTATTTTGCCGTGTATAATGTGCACCTACAGTTTTTGCGGGCCATTATACCCGGGATTAGTATACCCAGGATATGTAATCCTTATATCCATGTATAATGGGCATCCTTATTTTTCCCTCAAAAACTTGGGCAAAAAAGTGCACATGATACACAGCAATATATGCTATTATAGAAAAGCACGTGACCTCACAATGCTCGACAGGCTAGCTGGCACAGAGCAAAGAGCTGTGAGTTTTCTTCAGCTGAAGATGGCAGCTCTCTTCATTTCTGTATTTTTTTCCCTTCTGTTCCATTTTGGATGGGAGCTCCCTAGGAGCTGCTAAAGTAGCTTCTGCCAAAATCTCTCCTGGATGCTGCACCTGAGATATTAGAGACTTCCTCCGTGTCTGACCCCAAGACCTGGTGCTCCATTATACATTTCATGTATAGCCTTTTAGACCCTTAAATGTGTGCTTTAATAGACTAAAACAATGAACTTGGAGTCGGTTATGATGGGTTTAAGCTTCAGTTCTGCCAGTAAGAGACAGCGAATGTAATATATTCTTTCATTGGCAAAAATAATAAATTAACCAACCAAAGAATTTTTCATGAAAATTTAATTTAAAAATGAAGGTAAAATTACCTGTTGCTACACCTGATATCTATCGGAACTCATTTTTTAGGTGACTTTGAATTCTTAACGAAAGAACTGCATTTCTTCTTGCCCTATCTTTACTCCCGCTCCACCACCCCTGAGTTATTTATTGTTTGACCTCTTTAGAATTTTAAATCAAGCCTGGACTTAAAATTTACCCAGTCAAGATTTAAGATTATAAAAATTAAAACAGTTCCAAGAACTAGCTCATGTCTTTTTAGCATTAATTATGCTTTTGTTTTTAAAGATATGTTATATTTAATGCTTAGACTTTTCATGTATGTAAATCATTGTAATAATTTGCATAGCATAGTAACAGGAGTAATCAGTTAGTTTACTTCACTATTTTCCTTCCTGGTGAATTTCATAATTATACCTTGTGATTAAAGGTATTATCTTTAAGAATACTTGCTATCTCTCCCTGGGCAGGAATTAAAATTAGCCTTGACAACATGACTTATTTTGGCTGATGGAAAATGAGTGAGACATGCCACTTTGAGGAGGAAGCTGTAAGGTCTAGTGAGTGTTTTGTTGTGTTTTTTCCTCTGCCATGAGGCCATCTATTTTTTTGGATAGACAGATCCATCACTCTGAGCCCACGTGGGCGTGCTGGGGCCGAGCCTCATGGACATGGAACATGGAACAGGAGCAAGCCCCTGCTGTTACGAGCCACCAAGATTTGAGGCTATTTCTGCAGCATAACTTTTATCAATACTACTCTCTTCTAGTTTTTCACATATTAAAGTCCCATCAGATTTAGTGATTTTCTTCTTTTGGAGAACGGCATGCAGTCTCAGGCTACACCGCACACTGTGGTGGACCAAGGCCTCGGAGCTGGCTGGGTATAGTTCAGTTGCCTTGGAGTTACTGGGGGAATGTTGGTATCTGAGCTTCACTGCAGGGTATGGTGGGGGCAAATGAGAATAAGTCCACCAAGACATGACCTGCTTGGGGAGGAAAGGTGGCCAATTTCTCACAGGAGAACTAGTAAGTTCAGGAAGGAACTTACTTCCTGGCTCATTAATCATTGCCAGGAAGTAAGGATCAAACAATAGATAACAAGGAACTCTGACGGCCTATTTTGAGTCAGGGTCAGATAGCTAAAGAGGTGTAAAACTTTGAGGAACAAACTTACTTCTTGCTTGGACCCTTATCATTCAATTGAGAGCATTCTAAACAAAGCAGGTTTCACGGGATTTTACCTATTCTTTCTTAGGAACCCACCCTTTCCAGCATAGGGCTGCACCACCCTCTGTCATTGTTTCAGGCTTAGGTGGAGCAAGGGAGGTAGGGCAGCCAAGAGATTAGGAGATTTTCTTGCAGACAATGAGGACTCAGGCTATGTCAAAACTGAGGGGCGAGGGTCCATCACCCCCTTTTGCTGTAGCCCCCAAAGTCCTTCCTTGGGGGCCTCTCACGTGATTGTGCCTGTCTTAGATCATTCCCCCCCTTGGTGAATCTTACCCGTCATTGGCTAACCAACTTAAGCATTGGGGGCCAGTTATGGATGAAGTAAAAGGAACAGAAGCAAGGCTCCTGCCAGGGAGATAAGCTTTTGTCTCCTTGGTGCCTTACAGTCCAAGGTCACTGCCTCAACCTTAGCCTTGGCGGGGGTTACAGCTTCTGAAAGCAGGCAAGGCGGTTCCCAACATAAGGGATTTTATTCATTCTCTCCTCTTCTTCCTGAACTTTAGGGGCCACTAAGCTATCCTCTCTCTCTTTGTCTCAAACATGTACACACACATGCACACATATAGAACATGCTAATTTTTAATTAGAACACTCTAATTCTCTTTAGTAACAGCCATGCACAACTTATATGGTTACCTGTGACTCCCATCTCCTCATTAAATGGCTCTTGCTCTTCTTCCCCCTCCCCCAATTGGGCATAGTATTTAATACTGTTTTCTGTGTAACTGTGACCATATTTCATAGCTGGAGGTGTGAGAGTCTGTGGATTAGGATCATCATGAAAATACTGGTTCTTTGATGAACTTTTGTAGTAATGAGCATTTTCACATCTTATTTTATAGTAATAAATGTAAAAAGGTAATAGATTTTGGTTAAAAATGAAAAATAACACAGAAATACATAAGAAAATAATAAAAAATAACCATGAATCTGTTCTCCAAAGATTCCATACCCTATTCAATGTTTGGTACTCATTTTTATTAATATATTTAAATAAAAGTTGTACTTTATAATATAGTTCTAGTTTTCTCTTTATTCCACAATACACCTTCTTAATGAACACATTCATAAAGCGCCCACTTTTACTAGTCAAGTCAAAATAAATTTAAAGAAATGAGCCCTGGCTGGTGTAGCTCAGTGGATTGAGCTCGGGCTGCAAACCAAAGCATCACAGGTTCGATTCCCAGTCAGGGCACATGCCTGGGTTGCAGGCCATAGTCCGCAGCAACCGCACATTGATGTTTCTCTCTCTCTCTCTCTCTCTTTCTCCCTCCCTTCCCTCTCTAAAAATAAATAAATAAAATCTTTAAAAAAAAAGAAATGAATGAACAGGAACTGACCCTGGTTAATTCACAGAGAAAGAAAATTTCAGGAGACTATTGGGTAGCCCATAGAAAGAGTCAAGTCTGAGAAGAAGTCTAGGCAGGAACCAGGAAGACGAAGACGAGGTGAGAACCAGCTTTAGGCTGCCAATCCCGGACTGTCCCCGCCCACTGGTGCGGCTGGCTGTGGCCCTGGCCCCCTGGCGGTCTCATCAGGACTCTGGACTGCACTGGGAAATGTGAATCCAGGTAGTGGGCACGGAGCGCTCCTTGTGTTTCCTCATGTACTAAAAGGAATCATATCCTAGACATTAGAGGTAAATGATCTTTGCAGTGGTCTTGCAAGATGTTTTAAGGACCTCTGGGCCTTGAGTGCTTCTCCATGTGTGGGCATTGGGGAGCGGCATGATTTCCCTGCAGAGTGGCCTTAAGTATGGGTGGCCCTTCAAAAGTCACCATCAGTTTTCTAGGATTCGAAGTGAAGTGGACCAAGTAATCTGCGTTCTATTTTTAGTCATTGCTCAGCCTAACCTTGGATGGTTCAGGGTAGGTGACAGTGGCTCTTTACCTGAAGATGTTTCACATTGATGAGCTAAGGGGAGATGGTACCCAGTAACTAAGGAGAGAGCACTTAGCTCTGAAGAGCTAGGCATTATTTTCTCAGGACCAGTTTGCTTCTCTGCTGTAGAATCCTATGTTTGTCATCAAAGCGCACTGATTAAATGTGCCAGGGTGCAGTGTGCTGTTTTAGGAACCACACAAGAGCATTATCCTGCCTTGTAGGACCTTAAAATCCAAAGCCAAAGTTGACTGCCTAAGAGGTATCACGTGGCAGCCTGGGTGTGACGAGAAGTGAGCGCTCCCCTCACTCTGGAATGCGCTGGGCTCTGGAGCATGATGTTTCAGCTGTGGAACTCTCGAATGTTTTTTTTCCATGCCACGGAAGCCCCACCGTCCAGGGGTGATACCGAGTGTACAGAGAAAACACAAACTAAACGTGCACTGTGATTTTATTTATTTTGTTGATTTTGTTTTCACAAACGATGCTACAAAAGAATTTGTGCTTCATTGGCTTTGAACGGATTTCTTGAGCAGGTCACTCCAGGTCATTTCATACCGCCACAGTGAGTACAAAAGAATCTCTCTGGGCAGGGTCTCGGTAGTCTGACCCCCTGTTCTTTGTGAGCTGTGAAGAGCTGGTACCACAGCGATGCTCTGACAAAGTGCAGCACTGTTTACTGCATCCATAGTCACCTTCTCATCTAAAATATTCTGAGATGACTCGGGGTTTTCTTGAAGCACTTTCTTAGAGTAAAGTTCCCACAAACCTTCATAGTATCCTGGAAATACAAATATTTTGACACTCCAGCCTCATCTTCTATTTTCTTACTTAGAAATGGCACAACAATTCTCCATTAAGGTATCTGTCCTGATTTTGGTTTAGCAATACGTATACACAGCTGTGCCTTTACTATTTTTAGTATTTTATCAATAGCTCCCCGTTATCCCCGCCGCTGCCACAGGAAAGCCCAACTTTCAGAAAAATCAGTGCCACCCAAGAGAGCCTAGAAAAGCAAGGCTGACAGATTTGTGGCTGCCCAAAGAGATTTCAGGATGAGTTGGTAAAATAACACTATAAGGCTTCAAAATGTTTATGTCATAAGTGAAACACGTTGCTATGCTGTTGACTGTCGCTCGTGAAGAGAGAGTTTATTTCATTTGTATCATTGTGAATGTTCTTTTCCTTGTCCCTGTGCCGAGGCCGTCCCTGTGTGTCCAGTCTTGCAGACCCAACGACAAACAGCATGAACGCTGTGATGAAGCACATTTGGAATCACCTTTGGGTCTGCTTTCTCCCTGAATAAGATGCCTCCACCCTTATGTCCTGTCCGAGAGGGGTGCCGTGAAGACCTGCGAAGCTGGGCGAATCACTGCTGAAGAGGTGGACGGGCACAAAGCCCTTAGCAAAACAGAGTAGCAGAAACCATTTGGCAGGTGGTGAAGCAAGTACTGGCTGGAGATTGAGAAGTCTGATTACAGCTTAGATTTCAGGAAGAGCTTCTCTTTTATTCCTGGGCACAATTTGAGGCCAAAAATTCTACCTTCAAAGCAAGGACACTGACTCATCATTTCACTAACTCTCATATTTGGTATCAGGGATCTGACACAGCCTCCCAAGCAGCCCAGTCCTTTGTGAATGGGATGAACTTCTTCCCACTGTGAAGTCTGCACAAAGCGTCATCCCACAGCCTCCCCTACAACAATGTTAAGACTAGTCATTAGGCTTCACGGGTACAGTAAACATTTACACTTCTCTTAAAGTTAAACAGAGATGGATCTTGAGGACTTCAGAGTCTGCATGAATAGATACAAAGGTGAAAAATCACAGACAGAAAATTTACAGAGTTTATGAATAGGAGTTGGAAACAAATTGAGGAATCTATAATCGTAAGTAATTTCAACATGAAATAAAAGGAAAACATTCACTAGAGGATATTATGCAATCTTTATTAAAATTATTCATTTTATTATACTTCAGTTCCTAAAAATTTGTTTTTTTAGTATGTTATCATAAGTCATTAAGGAGATTAACTCACTTTTACTTAAATTCCCTTGATTCTTTAGACAAAATTGTAAGAGCATCTAGAGTATCAATTATTTTCCCCAAGACTCTGAAATTTTTTAACCTAGCCACTTACTTACCAAGCCAGACTATTTTTCTATCAAAATCCTCTTTGGTCTTAAAGCTATACAAAATATTGTTCCAATTTTACTTATAGAACTATTCCAAACTATGACCTTATCTTGAAACTTAAAATGCATAACATAGAAGTTAACTATCATTTTCAAGAAGTATTTAAGCTGGCTAACACTATCTAACAATATATTCTATCCTCTTTTTTAAAAATTTTTAAAAGATTTTTTAAAATTTATTTATTTTTAGCTAGGGAAGGGAGGGGGATAGAGAGAGAGAAACATCAATGTGTGGTTGCTGGGGGGTCATGGCCTGCAACCCAGGCATGTACCCTGACTGGGAATCGAACCTGCGACACTACAATATATTCTAGCCTCTTAAACAGTCATATACCTAGGATTTTTCAATTCTGAGTGCCTAACATATACCATGCATTCAGCTAAAAGCTGAGGTAAAAAACTAACTAACAGAATAATGGCAAAGCAGCCACTAGATGTGGAAACAAACCAAATGCAGGCAGAGGTTCTGCACAAAAGAGCGTGCCTGATTTTCAAGTGGGAGTTTCCGACTAATCCCATGTTCATCCAATTCAGTATTTTATGAAAATGGAATAATCTTGCCAAAGATTTGTGTCAATAAAGTCTTAATCTTACTTTAAGACACAAGGTTTATATAAAGAACAGCTGTTTTTCAAAAGCTGCTTTGGTGTGCAAAGAATCAATGCACCTTTCTTACCGCACATTTGTTGTCTCATCCACGTCCTTCCCCGCCCCCCCCCCCCCCCCCCCCCGCCGTTGGAAACTAACACTTGTGAATGTCTAATGCAGAGAAGGCTCTTTGTTCTCTGTCTAAAGTGCACAGAATGTCTCAGGGTAATGATACATCAACACACATGTAAGGTTTCAAGTTCACAACCCTGGTATATGTCTATCAGGGCCTTTAGAACAGTGCAGTGGTTATAGTGGAAGTTCCATGTAGAAATGACAAACTTCAGGCAGTTCATACTGTATTTACTTGTGGAATCCTGCCAAACTCAAATGCAGCCGCTGTTTCTTACGACACATGAACAAGGGCATTAGTGGGGAAAAGGATCTGAGCGCCATTGGTGTATTTGCCTATTTGTAAAGCTGCTTTTCTGCCAAGGATGGAAGCACTTCCTTATTTCATTACAAAGAGGAAGTAAACACACCTTTTTGTTTGAGAAAGATACAATTGAAAATTATTTCAAGGCCATGCCTATATTACAGCAATTACATTGATAAAGGAGCATATTATGAAGCGGTCACAAACTGGTGAACTTCAGGGCAATCTGTCTCGTACTGTGCTTTTGGCGGGGGCGGGGAACAAAATGTTTAAAAATTTTGTTGTACTATTATTAGCTAGGTAAAGCACAGGTAAGCCCCCTTCCTCCCAACCTGAGAATTCACGAGGCTGAACTTTCTGAGTCCAGGGGACCTTCGGGTTAGCTACCCTGCAGTATCAGACTGCAGAGACCAGCATCAGGCAATGCCGCATTCAAAGCCTGACTGTTCTAATGACTGGCTGGGTAACCTCTCAGGGACTCATTGTTTCAGCTGTCACATGAGAGTAACGTGTTTAAATTTACATACATTTTGAGAAAATAATAAAATCACCCAACAATGAAAAATATTTGTCACTTAGTAAGAACTCAGAATGGTACCTTTTTATACTTAGCAAGTATAATCATTAATAAATTCTGTTCAACTGAAAGAATTAGACTCCCTTGATATTTTCATAGAGCCCACTCCTTATTTTGCCTTCTTAACCACAAGTTGCCTGCTCTTCTCTTTTTGTGCCCCTTATTCTAATTTTTTGAAGAAGTTATGTGAGTCCTTTTGAAGCATAGAGAATCATCCTTGAGGAGAATAGTCTTTTGTGGGTTCTCTTAGGCTATTGTCTGTTTGTCACCTTCCAAAATCCGTATGTTGAAAACCTCGTGGCCAAGGTGATGGTATCAGGAGACAAGCTTCTGGAGGTGGTTAGGTTGTGTGGGCAAAACCTTCCCACATGAGATGGGAGTCCTTCTAGAAGAGGTTGCAGTGGGCTGGCTCCTTCCACCACAGAGAACTCTGTGTCCTCATGTGGTGAGAGAGCCCTCACCCAGCCCTGCTGGCGCCCACATCACACGTGACCAGCCTTCAGACCCGTGGGGAATAAGGTCCTGTTGTTTGTTACCCAGTCTGTGACGTTTTGTTATAGCAGCCTGAATGAACTAAGACATCTTATGTTCCACACTTACAGCAAGACTCTCTCCAAGCCCTGTAGGCAACATTTCAATGACACTGTGTTTGTGATTTCACTGGGTAATGCAATTTTTAATATTTTTCAAAGTACAAGGATAATAAAGTTAGCATGTTGTGAGCGTTACCAAGATAAATACATTTTCACTTGAGAAAATGTGTGTATCAGAAACTGTTAGAAAGAAGCAAGCCGAAGGACAGATTTAAAAACCGACGGTCATTTTCTGTGTGTTTTGCAGAGTCCTGCAAACTTTGAAAATCTTTCTTGCTCATGGGTGGAAACTCCTCCTCCTAGGTTGCCACTTTTCTCTTATTTCCTTCTGAACCAATTCACTCCACACTCTTCTTTTCTCCTAGGGCATATGTGCCTTTCTAAGCTTATTCCTCGCACTCCTTCTCTTGGGTTATTTTCTTGTCCTGTCTTATTCCTTCTGGTGCCTCGGGGAATTCTTTCAACACCAGTCATCAGGGCCAGGGAGATAAGAACAATACTCCCTTTTGTTGTTATGAACTCAATCCTCCATCTACTGAGTCAGTTCTAAAATATGTCGAAGTTCAGGTTTTGAGCGTGGCTGGAGGAGGCAGGGGGAAGGCAGATTTGACAGGGAGATCTCAGAAGCACACTTAAGGCAAGAGTAAGAGGGGACATCAGGCCTTGGCTTCTTACTTACCTGTTTAATTAAATATCAGTGGGGCCCTGCTTCTCCAGTTCTGACTTATTATTACCTGGGGCTTGATTCAGCTCTTCCACACCCTCTCCAATCTTTCCTACATTCGTCACCCCGTTAACATCTCTGTGCACGAGAAAGACTTCACCATCCGAAGCCTACTTCCACAGAGGACAGATACACCAAAAGAACAATTCTATGCCTTTTAGCAAATTTGGGCAAGCAAAGAAAATCTGTTTGTGACCCCCTTTCACGCTGTCTTTTTAAAAAGAAATAGCCAGTGTCTTTTCATTAAATTTATCGGGGTGGCATTGTTTAGTAAAAGTATGTGGGTTTCAAGTGGACAGTTCTATGACACTGAGGCATCGTGTGTGCATTGCTTTGTGTGCCCGCCACCAAAGGCAAATCTTCTTCCTTCCCTTTCATTTTGCTCACCTGTCTCAGCTGTGTCTCCATCAGGCTCATTCTCAGCTGGCCTCCCTCCGCGTGAAATCTTCCTTCCTCCCAGCCCCACATCATGTCATGTTTCTATTACATTATATATATGTATATATAATGTTTTATATATATATATATATATATATATATATATATATATATATATATATATATGACAAGATAGAGTCCTTGCCTTACACATATTAGATCATCGAAGATTGGTTGGATTTAATCATATTTTCTTTTTCCACTCTAGATATAAATTATTTGAGGACAAAGACTGAATCTTCTCATCTGTCTGTACCTTTCAGTGCTGAGGACACTGCCCCAAGCATAGGGTACGCCCTATACATTTTAATGGGAGAGAACCACAGTTTTTGCTTTAATTGGAGATGAGGATAACAGAGAGTCCAAATCTGTCATGTCAATCCCTCCATTAAAACTCTCCTTCCATGTAATAATTCCTGTGGAGGCATTAAGGCAGGTACGGTGGTAACGATTCAGTTCTGGGAGTCGGAAGACAGAGTTTAAACCTCATTATACCCCTCAGTGTAGGTCCTCCTATTTGAAATGGTGAAATGAGGTAAGGGTTTCTTCATTTAACATTGTACAAAATGAAAGGCTATCATGTACTAACATGTATCACCATCCAAGGAGAATTTGTGTTTTGGAAGGGGAATCTGACACAGGCCATTAGAGGAATAAATCAAAGAGAAAGGCTTTATTCCAGAAACTCAGCTGGATCCTGTCTTCTGCAATAGTTAAGCACTTGATTTTCCTCAATTATTTTTTTCTCATGGAATTGCAAAGCTAATTATAAAAATTCAAATATACAGTAGATGCTTTGTTGGGATGTTTTCTGCTAAGTGGGTCTAAAACCTGACATAATTGAAGAGATTCCAATATTTATTCTCCATGAAATTTTCCCAAGAGAAGGCAAAGAGCCAAGACAGAAAGACTGAATCATGGAAAAGTGGGCAAATCCCCTTATCGCTGTTTTCTCAAGCTTTACGTGGCCCCAAGAGCTGAGCACGGTTCCTGCGCCATAGAAGAGGAGAATTATCCCAGTAGCTCCTGTTGCCGCTCAGTGAAGTTGTGACATTCTAAAACATAATTTTGCACATTAGAGTGAGTTATGCTCGCAAAGGAGCTACCGCCAGGATTTATTCTTGACAATACTTACTTTTTAAGATTTAGAGGAGTGTCACGTGACCATTTTTATTTTTACAACCTTGTATTTAAATTCTTGATAGTTACCTATCGTGTGCTTTGATAGCCTGAGAACGACACTTTGAATTCTCTTAAATATTTGAAGAAAACATTCAAGACATTCCCTGTTAAACACAGAGTGAACATTCACCCAGAATTACCCATTCACAAGTTCTCCATACTTCATCGCTTTTACGGCCGCGCTGCTACTACACGGTCTGTGAGAGGTAGGAGGAGGCAAATACACTCATTGCCTTTGTAAATAATTCATTAAAATGATTTAAGTAAATTAACATTGACTTGCACATTTCGAGAGTCCTTAACGAAGTTGGGACTTTAAATTGACCCAGAAAGGCCTTTCTATGGAGACATGGGATTCTAATGCAAACACTAAAAGGACTGGTGTACTGAACTGTAATGAGATACTGTATTTTGGCTGTTGGTAATTTACTGAACATGTAACTGTTGGTGATTTACACCAAAAGTACAATGATGTATAAGTAATCCCATTTATTTTTCAGACACACAGTTAAGGTACTATGGGAAGCACATTCACCATTCGGACCATTTAAGTAAATTATTGCTACAGTGCTTCAGAATATAACTGATTCTTGGAGAAAACTTGGTTGAGTGTTTTTGAATCTTTGTTTCTGAAGAATCCCTCAGTATACAGTGCTAAAATGTTAGGATCTCTGAATTTTTCTAGAGTAAAGGACGGATTACATTGAAGCCACCAGCTCAAATGCCTTCGTCACCCAGAAAGCTCTTGACAATCACACCAGGTCACAAAGGTTTCCCAGGTAACTGTAGCCAGGGGACCAGGTGACCAGCAGCTCCCTTTCCACGTCACCTGTCTCAGTCTTCATTTCTACCTTCAGAAACACCTGCTAGACTGCTTCTCTGTTTCTTGGCTGCTACTAGTTTGAAGTTCCTTTGTTTATGGACATACACATAGTTCTTTTATATTTGAGACCATGTTTCCTTAAATTATAAATCTTTACGGAACAAACCTTATATCTCACGTATTTAACTCCCAGCCTTCTGAGCTTCCTGGTGAGACTTTACGGAGCTGAGTGTGAAATGGAAACCTGAGGTCATTTCCTTTTTCTGAAAGGCAGGCAGTTGGATATGGAGTCCCCAGCCTTTTAGATATTTCTTTTAATTACCTTGAAAGTAAACGCACTGCCCTTTTGAGTTGTGTTTCCTCAATTAATGAGATAACAGTAGTGTTTACAGGACATTAGCTGCCCCCAGTGATAGCAAGCCAACTGCAGAAGCTACATCTGTAATTGGTTTTTGGATGCCGCCTTAGCAAACACACAGACGAGTGAAGTTCATGGAAGGGGTAAATGGGTTTGGTTAACTTCACACACTGCCTTCAAAGCGGGCTTTAATTATGTTTCCTCCCGGCAATTTCCCTTCCCTTCGCCCATTGGAGCTCCCTGATTTATGACGCGGGATTTGGAGCATTCCCAGTCAAGACAGGATCTTCTCCTGTCAGAGAGGGTGGCTCCCCAGCGGCACCGCTCTGGAGAGTAAATGAGATTCTAATAGTTCTGGATTATTACCAACGGCAGGGTCAAGAAATAACTATTTTTTTCTATTAGCAGTGCATACCAATGAAAAATCCTCAATTACTAAGTTAATTTGTATACTGTACTTTGCAGTTCAAGAAATAGAAAAATGAAGAATGAGATATCAAAAAATGTTTCCCGTTAATATTATTTTCTATAGCATTCAATCCACTTTACAAGCTATATGCTTTGTTGTAATTAGGTATACGTGTCACTTATATGGGTCACAATAACATTTGAAGAGCCCAAGGGCCATTTGTTTTTGCTAATGATGCATACTTTTCTCTTACTCATTGCCAAGAATTTGCTTCCTTTGTTTCCAGTGAAATCTGCTGCTCTTTTCTGACTACATTTATATCAGAACTTTCTCGCAAGTGGTTTGCTACCCATAAAAACTTAAATATGATACAGGCCCTTACCCTTCAGAAACTTCAATGGTTTTAAAATTTGTTCCATATTTTGTATCTTGTAATTATTAGTAGAACGTGTGGGCCAACGGCAGTGATATCGCATGTGCAACACGCAGCTAAATAACGTGTAAAATCTGGTCCCAAGAAGCTCGTTGGTCTAAAGGAGAAAGCAACAAGAAAGCAGATCATTGCAACAGAATGAGACAGATAGCATAAACACTATATGAAGTTCTTGCCGAAACTTCATGATTTTGCCAAAGCAGGTGTGAGCATCTCTTTGAATAATATGTAGGTCAACACTTTCTGTATATTTTGCCATTTTATTGTGAACTCCTGGAGTGTAGTCACTGGTCACCCAAATCACTGGCGAAACAGTTTATAAATGATTCAAGAACCACAGCAAAGAACTAGGCTCCTAAACTGACTCTTGACGCCTCCGCCATCCCCAAAACGCCCCCACCAGCTACCGATGTCAGGCAGCCACCGACACCTTCCCCTGGGTAGAGTGCAGGAAGTCAACACTAGCCTTTAATTTTTAATGTGTACATTGTTAATCTAGTCATGTTGGCTATTTTCCATTGTAAGTTGTAGGGCAGGGTATTTAGGCTGAATTTTTCTCCGGTGTGTATTTGCAGAAACTGAGACGATACCGCCTAGGTTTAGTTCAGAGGACAAGAGTGTGTGAGTTCCTCTCATGCACTTGTGTTCTCTGCAGGAGACAGGTAACCTGTGCACACCCATGTTCACAGCAACACTATTTAAAATAGACAAGAAATGGAAGCAGTTCCAATGTTCATCAGTGGAGGAAAGGATACACAGAATGTAGTACACACATGGAATGGAATTGTGCTCAGCTTTAAAAAAGAAGGAAATTCTAACACACTATAACATGGATGAACCTTGAGGACATTGCGCTGAGTGAAATAAGATGGTCACCAAAAGACAAATACTGTGTAATTCTACTTATATGAGGTATGTAACGTGGTCAAATTCGTAGAAACAGAAAATAGAATGGGGGTGAAGGAGGGGAAAAAGAGGAGTGGTTTAATGGGTATAGAGTTTCAGATTTGCAAAATGAAAAGTTCTGCATATCTCTTTCATAATGTAAATGTGAACGTGTACTTAACACTGCTCAACTGTGTACATTACAAATGATTCATTTGGTCAATTTTGTTACCTGTTTTTTTTCCCACCACATTAAAAAAGGGGTAGTCAATCTGTTGCTTTTACATTTTAACACATCATTATCAATCAGAAATTTTGACTCCTTAAATTCCCTATGTAGGTAGATTTACTTTGTGAAAACTATAGCAACAAAAAAGCAGTGTGTGCATGGCAAGATGGCACACAGAAAATGCAACGCGGGCAGACTGAAAATAATCACGCCATCCTGCCCAGGAAAACAAATGACTTAAGTGAATTCCCAAGGTTCCTGCGCAATCACTTATTGCTGTATGATAGCAAATTTGAAATTTCTTCATAAGCAAAATATAAATTTACCAAGGAATGCAACAAATCTGTTGTTCAGTAAATAAAAATTAAACTTGAGAAGAAAAAAAATAATAAAAAGAGGGAAGGAGGAAAGGAGAGGAAGTAAGGAAAAAAAGGAATGAAGGAAGGGAGGGAGGAAGAAAAGAAGGAAGGAGGGAAGGAAGGGAAGAAGGAAAGAAGGGAGGGAAGAAGGGAGGGAGGGAGGGAGGGAGGAAAGAAACCCTCAAGACAAACTTAGTTCCTAAAGCCTTAGATCTTCTTCTACAGGAATACCTGTAGAGCCTGTCACTTGAAAAACCCACATTGCAAATGACGTGAAACTTGAAAGGATTAAGAAAGAGACAAACTTTCTGAGATCTAAGCTGTAGTTCTAGAAGCTTAGGTATTTTCTTATTTGCAAATGAGAATCAGAATGTTATTCATTCTGCATTTTCCCCAGAGCTGTACTACATGCTTCAAATGATTTGTATTAATATTGACTTTCAGACAGGTGAGAAGTTCGAGATGTAATAGGGAGGGACTGGCGTGCTTCACACACTGTAGACATTGTATTTCCTGTTATACTTGTGAGAGAGATGTTGGTTGCAGAATGCAAATCACCAAAAAACAAATCTGGGAAAATATTTCAAGCCAGTCTTGAACATATGCTATGGTACCTTTTGAGAACATTTACATTTGAGAATGAGAATTGAAGTAAGAAAGGTAATCCAAGCCCTGGCTGGAGTAGCTCAGTGGATTGAGCGTGGGCTACGAACCAAAGTGTCGCAGGTTCGATTCCCAGTCAGGGTACATGCCTGGGTTGCAGGCCATGACCCCCAGCAACCGCACATTGATGTTTCTCTCTCTCTCTCTATCTCCCTCCCTTCCTTTCTAAAAATAAATAAATAAGATCTTTTAAAAAAAAGTTTTTTTTTAAAAGAAAGGTACTCCAAAACAGCGTCTGTGAACATCAAATATAGGCACAATGCATTCTACCAGTGACCAATCTATTTGTAGAAGCTGTCGAGAAACTCTGAAACCATTATCCTTGGCCTTGTCATTCCACCGAGAAAGGCAGCAAAGCAAATGGTTGATGATAAACAGAATGGCGTGTTGGCTCTGCAGAGAGCAAGGTGTTTAATTTGAAGGCTATGAATGGGCACAGCTTTACTTGGGGGTAAATAAGATGATGGAGAAAGTAAATGCCTTCCTCAAGCATCTCTTTGGCCCTACGGACTTTCAAAAAATCTGTTGGAGTAAACAGCTTCTTTATACTATTCTCTGTTTAAAAGTAAGGATGGCTGTTCTTTTCTTGTTCTTAGAAAGTTATTTGTAGTGGTATTTTTGTTTTGTCATGGCTAGATGACAACACAAGGCAGTTATTTCACACTCTCACATTAAAGATTTAAACATTTGTTTTTGGTTGCCAAAGGGAAAAAAAAACATAGAACATAATGCAGAACATGCACACTATAAGCAGGATGAACACATCTGAGGAACAATTTTTTTTATCTGCTCTTTGCAGGTAGTCTTTTAGGGAACTTGATCCAAATTCGTGGTGCTTTTGCCCAATTGCATTGTGTTCAGAGATATAATTAATTGCTCAAATAACACTCACCAAGTCTATTTTTAAAAGTCAGCGCTAAAAACTTGTTGAAAACTAGCACTACAAGGAAGAATGCTTTGCTTTTGAATTTCCTCCACATTTCTCTCTCTCTTTATGTTTTTTAATTACTGGAAAATTTCCGGACATGCAGAACATTTTCCGGTGTTCCTTCTTGATATTGAAAAGAGGAAGAACTCATTTATTTCTGTCCAACACAAGCTAATCCAAACCTCGATGTGACTCCGCTCAGGGCGTGGGGCGTGCTGCTCCGGGCTCAGGTGTCTCCACACTCCCCGGGGAACAGTCTGTAACCTGGAGTGGACAGCTAAAAGAGCAGTGATAGCAATGAGACGTTAGTATAGTACTTGTCCCTTTTCACAGTTTTTTCTCTTGTGTGACTTTCTATTCTCACGACAACTGTGTGAATTACATTGGGCATATGGCGAACATCAAGATATTTAAATGCCTCAGACTGCACACACATGCAACCCCTAGGGAAGGAGGGACTTGTGCATCTAAATGGCATTATAGACTTGGCCAGACCACAGGGAAAACAGCAGAAAAGCTAATGCATGCCAAGCAAACACACGGGCTCGCACTCAGGCGTGCGAGCCCTCTGAGATCTCTCAGGTGACTTATGATCTTGCTGCCTCCTGCTCACCTGGAATTTGGATGTATCCATTCTTATGCTGGCATCAGGTGGCAAGTGAATTATTGTTCCTACCACTCCTCTTAATTCTTTGCCCCTTTTGTGTCCACGCCTTTTGCCAGTTGACTAGAGACAGAGTGTATTTGCTGGCCCTAACGCGGCGGCGCTCAGTCACGGGATTCGCTCTGGGAAACGGCAGTAGGTGGAAGTTGCTTGATGCGATGCTTTTGCCCATCGGCTTCGGGAAGTGCGGCACGTTCCGCCGCTGTTCCTCCGGTCTTAGTAACCTGCTGGTCCGAGGACAATGAATGATACGTGGAGCATCACTGCATCCAACCCGAAGTGTGGAGTAGGCCCAGCTGAGCTCTCAGTCTAGGTCAGGAAATTCCAGATATCTGCACATAGGTGTGGGAGAACAGTGATTGCTGTCTTAGGCCACCAAGTGGTGGGTGGCTTGTTTGTGACATTATTGTACTAGCTCGCTGGCATCCTATGTATTATCAGCACTCACAAAACATCTTCTAATCCATCTAGGGTTGTAAACCCAGACATCAAAAAGTCTTTTGCCTTCCCTGTTCTTGCAACACAGCACACTGAGGTAACCTCTTGGATACAAAACATGAAAGCAAGGATATTTCTTGATACCTAATGACCAGCTATGTTAAGCACTTGCTGTCATAATTTAATCACACTGTACTAAACTTCAGTATTCCTCTTCATAAAATGGATGATAATACCTGTTCATTCTGGTTCTTGGATTTAATTTGTTTATTTACTTGCTTTTTCAATGAATAGTTATTAAGACCCTACTATTTTTCTAGAATATACAAGGATGAATAAGATTAAGTCCCTAATGACAAACATTTCTAATCTACTAGGTACTATTGGTAAAAAAAAGTTACTCTTCATTTTAATGAACCCTACAATGAAGGCATGCAGGGGAAGTGTTTAAGTTGGAGGAAGCAATATTTGGATTGAACCTTAAAGGGCTGGGGGAAGGGCTGGGGACACAAGGTCTGTTCTCACAAACTTAGTGACCACAAACCAAAAACAGCCACTTTGCCCTGGATAAAGCTGTCTAAACAACCTCAACCACGTGATTAAAGTTAACACAACCAAAACAGACAAACTCTTTCCACCTCCTGATACGGAGCACTGAGAAGAACATGGTATTACTTATGTGGTGTTTTTTGCTAAAAATGTGCAACCTGAATCTAATGGGGGGGGGAAGAGAAGATGAACCTAAATTGACACATACTCTACAAAATAACTGGTCTGCATTCTTCAGAAATGTCAGTTTTGTGGAAGGCAAGGGAACACGGAGGACGTGTTCAAATAGCCTGACAGCAGTGTATTGGCCAGATGTTGGTATGTTGTCGGTACAACTGGCAACATCTTAACAGCACGTGTAGAGTGTATTGTAGTACTGTGTCGTTACTCGTTTCGCTTTTGTCATTTGTACTGTGTTAAGGAAAAAAATGTCCTTCCTTTGAATAAACACTAAAGAATTTAGTAGAAAACAGGTAAAAGTGTGCATGTGTGTGTAATGGATAAAGCAAGTGTGGTAAAGTATTAATATTTGAGGAATTTGAGAGAATGCCATATGCAAATTCTTTGTATAATTCTTGCAACTTGTACATGAATTTGAAATTATATCCAAACATTAAGGCAAAACAAGAGAAAAGGACGAGAGAAAGGGCTGATCCCAGGGCACAGAATGAAAGGAACGGGAAACAGTGCGAGTCAGGCCACGGGCACTTGTCCAGGCATGGCATGACCCACCACGGTCTTTCTCTGCTGCGTCTTAGATGCTGCATATAACTGTACAATCAGAATCATGACTTGTCAGCATAAGAACACATCCCATACAATCTGGTAAGCTCTCCGGATTGTACCAATGTCAACTTCTTGGTTTTGAGAATGTCCTATTACTTATGACGTATAGTCACGTCAGATGTTGTCATGGGGGAATCACCGAGTGAGGAGCTCATGGGACCACCTGCACACTCCTTTGCAACTTCCTAGGAATCTAAGCTTATTTACAAATGAAATGTTTTTATTTGTCTTTGTAAAGCCTTTTCCAAAAAAATCCCAAACAAATAAAACACATACATTTTTTCTAATATTGATGTGCATAACTCCACATGCTGAGATTTCCACCTAGAAACAAGACTAAGCATTTTCAAATGTATGTTAACAAATAATTTTAGCAGTTTTTAAGTTTAGTATAAAATTTCCAGTAGGGATTCCTCTAATATCTTTTTTAAGGTGACAAAGATTTTCACTTTGACCAAACCCTAACCAGCTTCCTCTAAACCATCTTTCTTGACGAGGCCTCAACTTTGTCCCAGGACTTGAACAAAACACGAACAGAGTTCCTCAGAGCTCAAGGCCACATCCCTAGGATGACTTCCAATCCCCCTTGAAGTCCCAGAAAAAACCTCGAAGCTGCCTAAAGAATATGGTTTATTCTAGCCAGCACCTGGAAATAGGGCCCCACCTTGCAATCTTTGTGGGAGACTTCCACAAGGGCCAGTCTGCAAACCCAGGTGGGGTTCCTGTGGACCAATCTCCTTCCTCAGTCCCTTTTCTTCTTTTAAAACTCCCCGTCACCTCTGCACAAGTTGAGGTTGAGTTCAGTTTACACTGGACTCCCTTGCCTATTACAACGGTTATTACCAATTAAAACCCATCCTTACCATCCCGACTAGACTCCAGCTGTTAAGCCTTAACTCCTCCTCCTCCCTCATGTCCACAGCTAAGCAAGCTGATTGGAAAGGCCGGCACCCTCTCCTTTGGCACCAGCAGGGAGTCCGTGCCACATGAGGCAGCCCTCACCCCAGCCGGGCCCTCCAACCCTATAAACACACCAGGCCAGGCTCCTCACTTGTCCTTTAGTGCTATTTGGGGGGTCACTTGTGGAGTTCTCCCTGTTCATCCAAACGTTTCTTACAATGTGAGAAATACACCTTTCCTCCCCTCTGGGCATGTATGGGATGTGTTGTTAGTCTTCACATCCAAAGCACATTTGTGTGACGTTCATGTTATTCTTTCTGAGTGGCTACAGCAACAATGGATCGTTTCAATGTGTAAATGCCATAAATATATTTGTAAAAAGTATTTTCAATGTATGTAATATCAAAACCATAGAATATAGCTTGTCTCTAAAATGGAGCCTACAGTTAATAGATATTTAGCTAACATAAATGAACTGAAATACTTTGTTTCCATTGATGCTAACACTGTCCATATTGTCCCCAAACTGCAAATTTCAATTTTTATTTATATATTTATTTTAAAGATTTTATTACTTTATTTTTAGAGAAGGGAAGTGAGGGAGAGAGGGAGAGAAACATCAGTGTGTGGTTGCCTATTGCACACCCCCTACCAGGGACCTAGGCCACAACCCAGGCATGTGCCCTGACTGGGAAACGAACCGGTAACCCTTTGGTTCATAGACTGGTGCTCAATCCACTGAGCTACACCAGCTGGAGCATCAATTTTTAGTTTCAAAGATTCAGAGTTCCTGGTTCGTAAAAGAAGTTTGGAATGCATTTTGTGTGAAAACAACACATTTACAAAAACATATTTGGTGTATTTTTTCCTTGAGGGAATATATATTTCTTCAGGGAACTTAGCAATGGTTATGAAAACAATATAAAATCTGTCAGTATTCTATTATGGCCCTATTTTATACTTTCCTTCCTAATAAATATTTTGCACTCATTATAGACTTTTGACTTTGGATGTGATATAAAGAAAACATAAAAGCTTGAAATGGAGGTTACAATTTTCAGTTTAAAAAATTACTTTAATGTTTCTCTGGAATAACATCTCTCCTAATGAAACGAAATAGCCAAGAGGTTCATGTATTTTTTTATAAAAGTGTGAGGAGTAAATAATGTCAGGAAAATGAAATTCTCTCAAATTCTATTAAGCAAAGATAAATAAGTTTTTACACTTTCCTTGCTTTGTCATTCCCATAAATGCATATTTGGTGTTTTAAAGAAAAAAATGATCAGATGGAAATAGAAAGTTAGTAGAAAGTAAAATTTTATGCAGAAACTTAACTTCACATTTTACTATAAACAGAAGTTCGGTAATAAAATTCCTGTGTACATTCAAATATTAATCTCCATAAAAAGAAATACAAGTTTTCAGAAGCAGTGTGATAGCCATCTGCAGTAATTTTGCCCCTTGCAGTGGGAGACAATTTCAACCACCTCTTCTTCATGTACAGGAAGCAACAGATATGAATACTTTTCTGCCCAAGTGCAGAATGGAAAAGCCTGTGATGAGAATACTCCACTTAGCATGAGTATTTAAATTATTATCTTCCAGTTATATATATTTTTTATTTTAAATATTTTATTTATTTATTTTTAGAGATAAGGGAAGGGAGGGAATAAGAGACAGAGAGAAACATCGGGGTGTCGTTTCCACTGGGGACCTGACCCTCACACCAGGCATGTGTCCTGACTGGGAATCGAACTGGCGACCCTTTGGTTTGTAGCCCGTGCTCAACCCACTGAGCTACACCAGCCAAGACCCAGTTATATTTTCAGGGACTCATGTACAGTATCTATGTCAAACAAATGAAACATTTAATTTCTCCACATTGAGAATTTCTGATATATATTAGACCATATTTAAATGTACATGCTTTGAGTGGGGTAAATCAGCAAGAAAACAGGCATGAAACATGCGTAAATACTGCTCATGAGGATGGAGAGTTTTCATCCTTTGCTCATTGCTAGGCAACACTGTCATCCAACTGGCCAGCATTATTTACACCCAGCTGCAGAGTATCAAGTATATAATAGAAACAGGAATCATGCAAATTCAATGAGCTACCATAAATAATTTCCATTCATGCATTCTAAATTTTATTAAGTAATTATTATTAATATCTTAGATGTTTGAAAACTAACGTAACAGGTGCCAGAGCTCAAGGAAGTCCGGAAGAGGAGATGCAGACCCGCACGCAGACCTGCAGCGGGGTGTGGCAGGCTCAGCAACAGAGCCGCAGAGCAGGCGCATCGGAAGCACACCGTGAGCTCTGTTCTAAAGGGTCAAGGAAGCTGAAGACGACGTTTAAGCTGGGAGTACAAGAAAGGGAATCCGGTGGGGAGTGACAAAAAGGAGGTGAGACAAGGTTAACAGTAAATGGCACGTCCAAGGAGCAGAACTAGGGAGGAGCGTGCTAGGTTCTGGATAGTGTGATGAGAACACACAGGCTGGCAAGAGTGCTGAGAGCTGAGGTTGCCCAGCCTGGAGGCACCCTGCGGGGGAGGTTGCTCTAGAGGTCTCTGGAGGTCATATTTTCTATACCAGGATATAGGGAATGTATAAGTTAGGGTTTGGTGCAGGAACAAATTCGAGTAAGTTAGATGTTGCAAGGTCTGTAGAAGGCCTAAGCAATAGGTCTGGGTTTAATCTCATGGCATTATACATGCACACCCAACACAGAACAGAAAATAAAACCAGCAGCCCTGAGGCCACCACATGGGAGCTCTGCTGGAAATAAAAAACAAAATCTGGCTTTTCCGCCGCCAGTGCCTCTCACTGTCCAAGAGGCCACACAGTGGGCCCTGGCCAGCTCCTGGGGGAACTTCATATCGCCATGAACTTGCTAGCTGCGCTGTACCAAATCTCCAGGAAGGCGGGTTCTGCTCACTCCTGTCTTGCAAACTTCTCACAAGTGCATCAGTGCAGAATCTCCCCATCGGAAGGGTCTGGAGAGTTAACTTTTAGCTTTCACCTTTTCAAATAGAAAGAAGGTGTAAGAGAGTTTCAGTAAACAAATACAATCCAGCCAAGGTGGTATTAAAAATTTAATGTACATGTTTGTATATTTGACATGTTTTCTTATCTCTTGTCCAGTTAGTATAGAAATATGGACATCCCAGCAAGGACGCAAATTAGAATAGAAGTTTTACATGTACATCTAAGACTTAAATGACTGTTTGCAATACAGGAATTGGTTGCTAGGACAATGAAGAGAAGAGAAATTACTGTCTAATACTGGGAAAGCTTAAGAAAGGAGATTCTAAGAGCTCTCTGAATAAGGAAAATGAAGCGTTTCTTAGCAAACAAAGAATAGTAATTTATTTTAGTCCTAGGGAAATGTATAAAGGAAGAAGAGAAGATGAAGTTCAGAATAAGAAAATTAAGGACATCCTAAGAATAGGCTTAAGTGTGACAGTGACATTGTACTTGAAAAGGAAGAAGAAGGACTGGAAATTGGGGGAGCAAATTCCATGGCATGCAGTGGTCAGAGTTCTTGGCTATGGCCAATTACTCCAAGCAGTGCATGTGGATCTCTCCTCACACGAGACATCCCTCAGGGCCATGGAAGCTGGGGTGTGGAAGCGGTGCCGATACCATTTATTGAAAGAGCATGTCATCTGGAAAGGAACGTTCAGCCAAGAAAAGCAGACGTAAGTCTGTTGCGCTGTGGAAGGTGAATCCAGAGAACTCACTAGAGAAGTGTTCTCTCAGGGCAGCAGGGCTGTCGGAGTCAACGTGCCCAGCACTGTGAGGGCATTCACACACATCCCCCCCTCCTCGCGTGCTCTGACCAGCAGAAGTCCACGCAGCCCTCTTTGATAAAGAGCGTGGCCATCTCGACCTGAATCTCAGGAAGCTCAGGAAGCTCGACCTGAATGCTCAGAATAAGAGGGAGAAGACAACACGCCCTGCGATAAGTATCCACAAATATACTCTGACTTAGAAAGAGCTAGACAGGATGTCAACGCCAACGCTGCTGTCATCTATGAGCACACAGAGTTCAAGTGCCCGGGGAAAGGAGGCTTGGGTTCAGATGCCGAGGAGAGATGAACGAACCCCGAGAGGCCGATGCCCTAAACGATAGCCCAGTCTTCATCTCCCCCAACTATGAAGGAATCCAAGGGAGGCTAGATAAGTTCTGGAGTCCCCTTAGGTCATGGTTAGATAAATTATTCCACTGTGTGCTCTATCCAAGCAGGATTTGCTCATGCCTTTCTTAGGAAAGAAAACCTGGCACATGTCTATTGAAACAGAAAGTGAGATTAGATGTAGGAATCTCATCTCTCCGTGACAGTTCCCTTGTGCAACCTCAAAAAGACATCCATGTGTGTAGGCAGCTATTTTATCCTAAACACTCCGTGCTGACTTTATTTTATTCTTGTCTTCTTAGTCACATCTCCACATTCCACCATTGGAAGGGAATACAATAGCTGGATCTCAACAAAGGTCTGTTAGAGGAGTTTCTTCTGCATTTGGCAGTGCAGCGTGAAAATGAGAATAAGCACTGTGTTCTCTGAGTACCTGCACTTGCCTTATGGAAGCAACAACAAATTACCCATTTGCTTTATGAATATTTCCTACCTATCTGTCCCTCAGTATTGGCTGTTGTTACCCTGTATCACAGTATCTCCAGACAACCCACTCCTTCTTCATTATCCAAAAATAAAACATTGGCTGAACATCTACTATGGGCAAGGCATTGCTGGTGTACAGAAGACTGAACTTGGTATGGAAAATGCTTTTGTGGCTAGGAGAAAGAAATAAAGAAGAAATAAAATAGCTCTTCGATGAGGAGGATAATGAAGGACAAATGTCACAATGAAAATGCAGAAAAGAACTGTTATTTCCATTTAGGAAAAGGAAGAAAGCTTGTGTATTTGTTGAGCCATGAAGAACTGGCAACATTTAGACAGGCACAGGTACAGGTCTTAGTGAATAGTCAAGGAGAGCAGGAATTAATTTTTTTGGCTAGTGGGTAGGATGCAGGAAAAGTAATCACGAAGCCTTTTGGAACGTTCACAGGTAGGCGTGTCTGTTGCTGCTAGGTGCCCAGAGTCTATGGCTGGGTGGCCTCATTTAATGATGCTTCAGTGAAACACTGCAAAGTAGCCCAGCACAAAGCCATTCCACAAAAGCTAGATAATCCTGCCTAGCACGAGAAGCATTTCTGAGCCAAACCACAGTGCCAGTTAGCTGCATTGCCGCACTATGCTGGGGTGAGGACCCAGGCCAACGTGCGCCTGGCTTTCTTTACACTACAGCACCTTTGAATAGTGTTTGCAGCATCCCGGGTTGAAACGGAGACTGGGAGTGAGCCTTAGGATAGTGAGCAAAAGCAGTATCTCTAGGGTCAGCTTGCCTATATTTTAGCTCTGGCTCAATCACTTCTCGGGTGTGTAGTAGTACTGTCCCTAAATCTTACCTTTAAAATGAGGACCTGCCTTATAGAGTTATTATGAAAAATATGTGAATTCATAAATTTAAAGTAATAGGTACAGAGCAAGAAGTGAAGCGATATTAGCCGTGATAATAGTGCTGGTGGTTTGGCAGACATTCCAAACAGGCGTGGGCCAGTCCCAGGGCTGGTAGAGGGAGCTGGACCTACATGGTAACTCCTACCAGGGGACCAGCTCTAAATCCATTTTCTTTTCAGAAACGGTGCTTAGATTAAAGGCTGTTTCCTGAAGCTCCAGCCATCACTTTTCTGGTTACTGCGCTGCTCCAGAGAGCTCTAAAGCCGAGTGTGGCACAAAGGCCATCTGGTATTCAAGAGATGGGCATTCCAGGGAAGAGCTTAAACATTGGTCCAAATGTCCGTAGTCCTGGTGGGGGGTTGTTTGTTTGAGTTTTCACGTTAGAACTTCTTTTATTTTTTAAACATTTGGATGGTGGGTTTTTCTTTTTTTTCTTTTTTAGATTTTATTTATTTATTTTTAGAGAGGGAAGGGAGGGAGAAAGAGAGAGAAACATCAATGTGCAGTTGCTGGGGGTCATGGCCTGCAACCCAGGCATGTACCCTGACTGGGAATCGAACCTGCGACACTTTGGTTTGCAGCCCGAGCTCAATCCACTGAGCTATGCCAGCCAGGGCACATTAGAACTTCTAAAAAACATTTCCTTTGCTGATGATAGCAAATGTCTTAGATGTTCCTTACATTCAAACTGAAAACCTGCCTTGATTACACACACACAAAATAACAGGGTCTAACTTTACTTTTAAAAAATATTCCCATAGAATTTCACTGTATGGTTATAGCATTATTTAACAGTTTCCTTTTTGGTTGACATTTGAGTTATTACCAGTCTTCCACTAGCAATATTACAGTGCATAAATTGTACAATATGTATAAACAATTTTTGTTCTGTTGGATAAAAATAATCTTTTCCTTCTCAAAAATAGTTGGTTCTTAGTTTTTGTAGAAAAGCGTCTTGGTGTTTAACTTATATGAGTACGATTTGAGACACAAGCTAGCAAGGCATGTATAGCTAGTACAGTATTGTTTTTGCAGTATCTTTTGAGAAAGCTTAGAATTTTCTGGCTATGGATAAAAGATACTGTTATTTGCTGTTTCTCTTAATTTTTCAGTGAAGTTCTAATGAACTGTGTGTGCAATAAATAAATCATTTGAAAGTAAAGAAGCTTCAGAAATGGAGTTGGAACAGGTCCCTGGGATTGTTGCTGAGTGTTAAAGACTCTTAATATATCCTTTGGTTTTCTAACTGCAGCTTTTGTACAAGGAAAAGAAGGGGCCCCAATCAAATTATCTACCCCTTCACCTCTTGGAGTTTGATACGCAGCCATCTGGGCGCAAGAACGTTTGGGAACAAAAAAACGATTCTTAACGTGCTCTTTTGTCCCTGAATTAGGAACAGATTTAGTAAAATCTCTTATTATTTGTCAACCTGTCATGTTAAGCCACCATAAAATCTTCACAATAATATGAAAATCATGAAACAGTATCAGACTTGGTGAATTTTAAACTGAAAAGTTTGTTACGTGGACAAAGCAACGAAAAGTTGCTTCATCTAAATTGCCAAGAATTCCTGCAATATAAAGCCCAAGGACATCAGACTTTCCACTGTCCTATGCAATGACCTAATAATTTAACGTTTCTGGAAAGTGTGGATATAGAATATGCTGACGGATTTCTCATGACTTAAAGCGTTTTACGTGCAAATCTGATTTTCTTTAAGTAAGTTCCCCATGACAGAAAACCTTTCTTTTTTCATCATGTATCTTGTTAATTTATGATTCTTGTCTTTTGGAAAGGAAAGAGCATTGGAGTTAAAGGTGTATCCCATTCAGCCAGTTAGGTAAGCCTCTCGTCTTAAAGTGGGAAACCACTCTCAGCAGATTAAGAAGCAGCAAAACTCTCCATTTCAGGTTCTTTTTCATAGGGATGGAAATGTCTTTGGATTGCAAGCTCCTTGAGGGTAGAACTTTGTTTTACTCATCAGTAAACCCTCAGTAGTAAAATGTTAGGAATATAATAGAGGCTTAAACAAGATTCGAAGAATGTGGATACCTCTGTCCGAAATCACACAGTGGTAGGGTCGGTGGTGCAGCCCGGCGGAGGCCTGTGTCCGCTGACGACTGGACAAGGTTTCCGCCAAGGAATTCTTCTCCTAGGTTGTCTTTCACTTGCAGGAAAAAAAATTCTCTTTTTGCTCTCCATGTTAGGAAAAAATCTAAACATTTTTGCAAATACTAGCCAAAATGTTTTCTTTTTAAACCTTGCTTTAAACTTTCAGGTGGAAATCACCATGGTAGTAGACACAGAATTTCCTAATTCCAATAATAATTAATTTACAAAAACATAAAAATCAGGAAAAATACTAGCAAGAATTAAACAAACAAAATGTAATAACTCCATGCCATAAATTTTAGGGAGAGAAAGAAAATTTAAAAAAAAAACAAGAAAGGAAAAACAAAGAAACGTCAAATTATGGTTTTTCTCCTGGCCTGTTTCCACTCTCGGATAAGTGGTCCTGGGGAGATCTACGGAGTTAAGAAAACAAAACAAAAAACAAAACAATAAACTTGAGGCTTCACCCTCAGTGATTTTTCAAGTTGAAGACAAATTATTCCCAGGAAATAGAGAAATTCCTGGAAGAGTATATTTAACAGACTCTCAGCAAGTTCAAAACCCTGGCTCGCAAAAATCCCACTGTTAGCATAGTGAGCCTAGCGTTTCCCTTCCTGCCTCTGCTGGAAAAGACACACAGGTCTCTGATAGCATGATAAGGGTGTCAGGATTTCCCATTTCAGCTCAGACATGTAAAAATGTCATTCCTGTCCTTATAATAAGAAGCAAAGCTGAACAGAGTGGCAATCAGTGCTGTTCTTGGACCTATTAGAAAACGGAGGTTGCAAGACAAACTTCCACCCAAATCCTGGTGGGGGAGGTGAATACAAAAAAATCACCAAAAACGAGATCAGTTCACTTGGAGGAATAAACTACTGTGCACATTGAAATGGCAATTGGTCAAACTGCTGATTGTGGACTCACACGAGAGTGAGAAGCTCCAGGAGCCCACGGTCCCAAGGACTCATCTGTCACTCTGTCCAGCTCTCCATCTACCGGGTTCTCAGAGTGGAGAACCAAAGGAAAATCGCCTCCTGTTTCTGGCAGGGGGAGGGGGAAAGCACACAGTTTGAAGTCAGTCCAGGGCATTCTCCATAACAAAGACCTACTCTGCAGGAAAAGGACTTGACTAGAGCCTCACCTGACCTGGGAAAAGGGTAATTAGGAATCTCCAGCCACCGTGGCCTTCCTATCTCAACTAAAGGAGGGCTGGGTGTACACGCTGAGAAACAATTGTTAACATAAGAGGCTAAGGTACAGGCCTAATAAAAGACTCAAATTTAATTTGGGATTATGAAATATATCGTTTCCCTCATGCCATACTCACCAAGATTTGGGTATAGTAACTGTGGATTAAACCTGAAAGAACAGTAAAGACTCTATTTAAGAAGAATGTCTCAGGGAAGCTCAAATACAACAGGAATGACAAAAACAAGAACAATAGAAACAGGTAAAATTTATGGAACCTATAATTACAACAAACATTCAACATGGCCTAGCTCTTAGACAGAACGATAGGAAACCTCACATGAAAGATCTATTCACTTCATTTCCTATTACCCAATACATCACCAAATAGTTTCAACTGTATGCAAAAAATTACTTGGTGTACTAAAAGGCAGAAGAAACCACAGCCTGAAGAGACAAAGCAAGCATCAGAACTAGACTCAGACATGGTACACATTTTGGATTTATCAGTCAGGATATTTAAATAGCTATGATGAACGTGTTAAGGGTTCCAATAAAAAAATTGATGAAATAAAAACAGATGGGAAGTATATGCAGAGAAATGGAAACTCTAAGAAAGAATCAAAAGAAACTCTAAAAAATAAAAAAAAAAACACTATGAATAAAAATGGAGAATTACATTGATGGGGTTATCAATAGATGAGATTCCACCTAGGAAAAGTCAGAGAACTCAAATATATGTCTGTAGTAACTTTTCAAAGTGAAATACAATCTCAAAGGTAAAAAATCACAATGGCATTAAGAATATTGGAACATTATTATAATAAAACAAAGAAGAATAAAATCATTTCTTAACAGGATGAAAAGCAAAATGGGTAAGACTAAATGAACAAATAAAAGGAATTTTAGGGAATGCAGAAGAAAAACACAAAGACATTAAATTAATTAGAATACTTACTAGATATTTAGGGAAGATGCAAAGGCATTACAACAGAAGTTTAATTAATGACTCTAATGTGAAAAAAATAACACAGATATTATATGTATATATATTTGAAATAAGTGAATCTGAGGAACAAAAAATCAGTTATTTTAGGAAACATTAATACAGCAACTGATGTACATTTTTGTCAGTTTATTGAAATTAAATAACAAAGAAAGAGCTTTTCAGAAACCCCAGTTAGAAAAGTAGGCAATGTGTAGATAGAAAATTGTTTACTGACATATATGAAAAATATTTAGTCAACAGAAAATGGAGCAATAGGTCATGTCCTGAGTGAAAGAATATATTACTACAAATATTATATACAGCTAAATTACACTTCCAGACATAAAGACAATATAAGACATTCTCAAACATAAAGGAACTTAGAACGAAGAAGACCAAAAGGTTAATGAAAATGAAGAATTAAAGAAAAGAGAAATTATTATAAAAGACTGGTAAGGTGCAATGCTTTCATTTAAAAAACATAAATAAAAGTAGATAACTAAGAATACTTTAGTTTCAAAACAAAACAAAATTCAACAAATTTACAATATTAATATAAATAACAAATATTCTGATTTTTTATAACAAGATGTCTATCAAGCAGTAGTGAACAAAATTCAAAAATCTTTTGTGACTTTATTCTTAATGCATTTCACAAGCTCATATAAAAATTTATAAGAATCTTTAATGAAATTTTTACCTATAATTTTGACATTTATTCAAATTTAGTCATTTTTTCATTGTTAGAATAAAATACTTTTAAAATTGAAAATAACATGCATAGTAGAGTCTGCTAATAATTATTAATGCAACAATAATTCTCTGTAACAAATACAGAGTAGAAAGAAATTAAAATAGATCTAAATAAATGAAAATACATCCCATGTTCATTGTTTGAAAGTCTTAATATTCTCCAAGGTCATCTACATATTCAAAGCAACCCTTGACAAGCTGATCCTAAAATTCATATGGAAATGCAAAGACACAATAGCCAATACCATTTTCAAAAAGAACAAAGTTGGAGGGCTTACATTTCCTTGTTTCAAAATTTACTACAAAACCACAGTAATCAAGATAATGTGATGTTGGCATAAAAATAAACATACTGGTCAGTGGAAGAGGACTGAAGAGTCCATAAACTCTCACACGCATGATGAATTGCTTTCCATGTGGGGTACCAGCACAGCCTGCAGAGGAATAGTCTTTTCGATAAATAGTACTGGGGCACCGATGTATCCATGAGCAAAATAATAGAGGTGGATTTCTCTTTCACATCACACACAAAAATTAACTCAAAATGGATCACAGACACAAATGTAAAAGCCAAACATATAAAACGCCTAACAAAAAGAATAGAAGTAAATTTCGTGACTTTGGGTTAGATGAAGGCTTCTTAAAGCATAAATGACAAACAATGAGTTTGGCTTTATCAACATTAAATACATTTGTGCTTTAATGCACACCATTGCAAAAAATAAAAAGACAACTCACAAAACTGGAGAAAACGTTTGCAAATTATATATCTCAGGTACTTGTGTCTAGAATTTATAGAACTCATACAACTCAATAACCAAAAGGCAACAAATGAAATTAAGATATGGGTAATGAATTTGAATAGGAATTTCCCCAAATTAGTTACAAAAATGACCAAGAAACAATTGAAAAGATGCTCAACAGTACTGGTTATCAGAAAAATACAAATCAAATTGCAATAAAATGTCATTTATACTTACTACAATGGCTATAATAAAAAAGACATAATAATAAGGTTGACAGGATGTAGAGAAATTGAAATCTTCATACATGGCTTGTAAAATGTAAAATTGTACAGCCCCTTAGAGAGTTTACCAGTTCCTTAAAAGGCTGGCAATTGTAAAAGTTATACAACTTAGCAATTCCACTCAGGTCTTTCCCAAGAGAAATAAAAACATATTCATACAAAAATGTGTACACAATATTCATAACAGTATTATCCAACATAGCAAAAAAATAGGAATAACCCAAATTTTCTTTAACGGATCAATAGATCACTACAAGGTAGCAAATTCATTCAATGGAATATTATTCAGCAAGAGAAAAAGAATGCATGTTGTTATATGTTACAACACAGATAAGGCTCATGCTATGTGAAAAGCTGGCCGTGACAGAGCACATAATGCATTATTCCATTTACACAGACTGTCCAGCACCAGCGCATCTATGGACAGAGAGCAAACGAGGGGTTGTTCGAGGCTGTGGGGGAGGTGATGACTGGGAGGAGGTGTGATGGCGCAGGGATGTGAGGTTTCTTTCGCGAGTGATTAAAGTGCTGTAAAATTGATGCCGGGGATGGATGTCCAAATCTGTGACCATACAAAAAGCATTAATTTTACCCTTGAGATGGGACTGTTTTATTGCATGTAAACTACATCTCTATAGAGCTGTTTTAAAATGTGTCAGAACAATACCTGAGTAAATCCTCTCAACACAGTCCCACCCCACCCCACCCCAAATGCAGAAATTCATGGATTACCAGGTTTTTAAAAAATTGATTAGAAAATATAGATCCTAAAAAAATCACATGTATTTCAAAAAAGTCTGGTTAAGTAATTTAAATAGACCCTTAATAGAACCTTTTCTTTGCCATTTTTATCTTTATTTAGCATACTAATTTTCTTTCTCATTCAATTTTAATTTATCTTTTCACTTATTGTTAAGAATCACTAAACTTTATTTGAAGAATAATTTTAGAGATCTTTTTGTAGGGTTACAAGATACATTCAAGAAAAAAAATAATGCTTGCCTTATTTTGAAACGTAAGCCTTCGCTGTTAACTTCAGAGTAAATATGCATCAGGAATTACTCACGTTTAAAGAACGGCAGATACAGCCCAGGAACTGTATCTGAGCAGAGCCAGATTCCCATCTGGTCGTTCTTCTAAGGCTTTGAAAGAGCAGGCTGTGGTTACATATCTTGCTGCTCTCAGCATCTTAAAACGGAAAAATCCACCCCGCCCCCATATTTTTCATAACAATTCAGCCACCACAAAGTATATTGTTTTGGAGATTTCATAATAGGGAGAGTAAGTGATCCAGTTTGATCATTTTAATGTTTTATTCCTAGGGGTAGGCCTAACAATTCTCTGAAAGTGGCTAGACTCTTTTCCATTACTTTCATTTCCACCTTATTTTCATATGGACCACACGGATCTTTCTGTCCTTTGGAGAAAGTGTTTTACATGTGTGCATTTTGCATCCTGTAGAGAGTCAACATCAGTGGTCGGTCTCCTACACCCCCTGATGAAGAGCATTTCTTTTACATCTGCAGTGTATTATGTCATGTGATAGAAGTGAAGCCAGCGTTCGGGATGAAGAGCAGCCAAAGGTATCTTAAAAGCTGAGAACAAGTTATGCTCAGAATGTATGAGTTTCTGGAATGGATATCAAAATCAGCAGCCATGCACGTTACTATGGAACGGCATTCCTTTGACTGTGAGAACTTGCTTTTTTGGAAAGCAGTGCCCCGAGGTTAAAAATGGTATTTGAACCTAGCCTCCCGCGTAAGAGTGCAGTTGAGTCTCACGCTGGCGGACATCACACGGGCTTTGAGATCAGGAGGCTGTACGTCTAACTCCGTCTCCTGACATTTCCTGGCAGTGCACATGACTTCCATTTTTCTCACCTTTGTTTCCTCGCATGCAAAATGTGTACAATTTTCCCTGCCTGGTAGACTTGTTGAGCTAATTCACTGAAACAACATATGTAAATTACTTGGCACAGTGCTGAGAAACAGACCACTTTCAATAGCGGAATTAAGGATGCACATCTTAAATACTGGAGCTGGAGACTCAATATCCATTAGTTCTTCAGTCTGTTTTTGTACATTCTAATGCAATGGATTGTGCAGCTTGTTTGTACGAAGTCGACTATATACAACACCAAGTTGATTAATATCACAGGTTTTTGAGTACGACAATTATATGTTTTAGGATGAAGAGAAGAGATTGCTCTTTGTATTTTCAGTTCAATTTTAAGACAGGAATTCCAAAATAAAAACAGTGAGTTTACAGGCAGATATAATGAAACATTAGACTATGGTAATAATATGCTTTTGTTCAAAATTAAAATATTTGAAGGGGTGAAAATTAGTATTCATTTTATAGATTGACATGAATTATTAAAATTATAACATTAATATACGCTCATATCTCGCATGGTAAAATTTCTGTACTTGTTAAGCAACTCATTGACTCCTACAATCTGGTAAATATTTTAGCACCTACTATGTGTCAGGCAGTTTTTAAGTGCTTAGAATGCATCAGTGGACAGATTAAATGTCCCTTTTTTGAAGAGTTTACATTTCAGAGGGAGGAAACAGACATTAAATTAAACATTAAAAAAGTGCACCGTGTGGTATGCTTGCAGATGACTGTTTCTTTGAAGAATAAAAAGAAAAAGGCAATCTAAAAGTTTAATAATGGTTCAATTTTTATGAGGTGGTCAGGGTGAGCCTTACTGAGAATGATTTTTAAGTGACGCCACTTAACGACTACGAAGAATTAGCCATGAGAGTTAATTAGGGACAGTTATAGCAGAAGGAAAGACCAGAGCAAGGGCCTCAGGGCAGGAATGTGCCTGGCATATCTGAAGAACAGAAAGGAAATAATGTGTCTAAAAGGATGTGTGAAGGGGAAGTTTTAAGAGATATGTTCAAAGAGGTAACAGAAGGATTTCATCATGTAGGAACTTGTAAGCCATTGCGAAGTGTAGGTCTTTAACTTCAAGCAAGATTAGGAGAGTTTTGAGCAGGGTGACATGCTCTGACCTACATTCAGGAGAAACATGGGTTTGTGTGTTGAGAATAGATACTATGGGAAAATGATTAGAAGCATGGAGACCTATTAAAAGGTTATTGAAGTCGAAGAAAGATGAGTATGGATTAAAGGAGGTAGCACGGAGGTGGTAAGGGTCTAGATTCAGTATAATTCTGAAGCTGAAATGATTTCCTCATGTGATAGATGTGGGAAATGAAAGAGAGAAATCAAAGTGACCCCAATGTTCTTGACTTGAGTAAGTGGACAGAAGGAGTTTCCTCAGCTGTGATGAGGGAGGCTGTGATGTGACCCAGTGTGAGGAAGGTGGAGATCGGGGGTGGCATTTTGAAAATGTTGAGTTTGGCAGTCTATTGGGAATCCAGATGGAGACATCAAGGGGGAGGTGGACATGTGAGGCTGAAGTTCAGGACAACTGTTTTGACTGTGGAAGTGACTTTTGGGGTAATTGGCCTATAGATGATCTTTAAAGGCATGAGATTGGAAAGGTTATCAAGAAAGTAGAGGAATATAAAGAGTAAAGGACCAGGGACTAAATTTAGGATATTTCACCATAAGAATCAGAAAGCAGAATAAATGAAATTGGAGGAAAACCAAGGAAAATTTATGAATCTAGAAGCCAAGTGAGGAAAAAACTGCTTATAGAGAGGAGTATAAAACTACATCAAACAGGCTCTGGCTGGCGTAGCTCAGTGGATTGAGTGCGGGCTGCGAACCAAAGTGTTGCAGGTTCGATTCCCAGTCAGGGTACATGCCTGGGTTGCAGGCCATGGCCCCCAGCAACCACACATTGATGTTTCTCTTCCTCTCTCTCTCTCTCTCTCCCCCCCTTCCCTCTCTAAAAAAAATCCTATTAAAAAAAAAACTACATCAAACAGCGCTCACTAAGTTGAAGAATATGAATATTGAGCACTGACTATTCCTCTTTACCAATGAAAAGGTGGTCAGTGACCTTTGGCAATGAAGTTTTCAAGGAATAAATGAGCTAAAAGCTGGATTTCAATGTGCTAAGAGGGAATAAGAAAAGGGGAACTTGAAGCAATGAAAATAGACAACTCTATGGAGTAGTTAGTTATACTACAAAGGGCAATAAGTGGGCATAAAGAATTCTAATGATTGGTGAAATGACAGTAGTAATGGGAATGATTCAGTAGAGAATGAAAAGCCGTGACATAGAACAGAGAGAATTGCCGTCTTGAAATAGATAAACAAAGATAAGCTCCAACGCATAAGTGGAGGAGGGGTTGTACCTAAAAAGGATCATAAACACTCTATTGTTTCAGGCAAGAAGAGTTTGTAGGCAGAGCAAGTAAGTGTCAGAATAAAATTGTGTAAACACTCTCTTCCAGCTGCTTGAATTTTCTCAGTGATAAAAGAAGCAAGATATCAGCTGAGAGGACGGACTGGGGAGGAAGTATTGAAGACCGAGGAGAGGGAAAGTATGCAGTAACCCCCTAGAAGTCTGGGCAGACTAGCGAGTATAATGCTTGTTAGAAACATCAAAGACCCACTTGGTCTCGGTGTTTCATGAACTGAACGTGTGAATTTGAAGCGTGACTGGTCAACATGGTTGTGATTTCCACCCAGTCACACTCAGCTGCACGGGTGCAGAGGTTGGATTTAACCAACACTATGATTTCATCTTAAGTATTAGAAATCAAACTGTTCGTTATCCTATGGTTGCTGTAATAAACCGCCACCAACATGGTGATGTAAAAGTGCTCTGGAGGCCAGCACAGTCCACCGCGGTCGCACTGGGCTGAGATCAGCGTGGCCCTCCCTCTAGAGGTGAAGCCATCCCTTGTCTCTGGTGGCAGCCAGCACACTTCGGTCTGATGTGGTTGAATCGCCCCAAGCTCTTCCATCCTGGTCTCAGTGACTTCCCCTCTTCTGTGTCAAATCTCCCTCCGCTTCTGTCTTACAAGGATACTTGTGATTGCATTGAGAGCCCATGTGGACAAGCCAAGATGATCTCTCCATCTAAAGATTCTTAATTGAGCCCTGGCTGCCATAGCTCAGTGGATTGAGCACAGGCTGCGAACCAAAGTGTTGCAGGTTAGATTCCCAGCCAGGGTACATGCCTGGGTTGCAGGCCATAACCCCCAGCAACCGCACATTGACATTTCTCTCTCTCTATCTCCCTCCCTTCCCTCTCTAAAAATAAATAAATAAAATCTTTAAAAAAAATAAAGATTCTTAATTGAACCACAACTCCAACTTCCTTTCTTTTGCCATCTGAAGTAACTGTCACAGATCTAGGGATTCAAGTATGGACATCTCTTGCAGAGCTCTTACTCACCCCACTGGAGTGAGAAAAGCAAAAGGGAATTGAGCATATATTCAAGGGAGAAGCTATAAGACTGGTGATGGAATTGAGCTCTGTTACAATTGTTGTCATAGACTGAGTGAGCTGGAAGGATAGGAAGCAATGGTCGTGGAATGCTAACTTATAAAATGGAAATAATGAAGTGTTGGGAGTTGCGTGGTCCAGCACATGACTGACTTAGGGTGGAGGACAAGATTACTGGAGAAGAAGTCAGGAAACGGAGAAATCAACCAACCAGTTAAACAGACTGTGTTTAGGTTAAAATTAAGATAAGTAGGTAGAGTGAATAAATAAGTGGAAGCAGTATTTTGAGAAATAAATGAAAATAGTGTAGAGTTAAATTAGGCTGTTTAGTCTTTAATTGGTGTGTGCATATGTAAAATTCTGACATAAACTTATCTGTTCCCCATATAATTAAATAATGCCACTTAAAGTTAAAAAATGTTTAACAAGTCTAATTGTCAATGACAAGACATTTATAAGATAAGAGGTGTATTTTTTGCTGACTGTGTGCTTAGACACAGTACAGTGCAGCCTGGGGTCATCAATGTGGACACGAGTTTATCCTTTGGGTTCAAATGCAGCAATGTTTCCAGGGCTTATCAAGGTATCTAGAAATGTTTACTTTCCTGTTAGCTCTAGAAGGCTCGAGTCTCCTATTTATATTTTCTGTCACCTTTCTTGTTGGTTGACTGTCACCTGCTGCTAAATTTTGCTGTCAGTGTGCTTTTGAGCTCGTGCATTCCAATTTGTAGTTTATAAAATGTCCTAGGCAGGGCCAACAGAGAGACAAGCTAATTATAATGGCGTTCTAAAAATGAGAAATGTGACTCTGAATAAGATATTCTGCTTCTGATTAAAGTTTATAGACTGCAGAGTCTATGAGCAGACAGTCCATCTCCAATGGCTATTTCTCATGTTTACTTGTGCCGTGAGTGTCTGCAAATTTGCTCCGGCCTATCTCTTCCGATGTTATATGTATAGAAACTAATACATCTCTACAGAAAATAAAGGACTGCATATCAATGGAGATATACAAAAACAGTGTGTATATCAGTCTGAGTACTGTCTGGAAGTAGACAGTTCACTCGGATGGGGTGTTCTGAGGACAGTTCAGTAGGAGACTGTTTTCAGAGCTGTAAGCAGGATTCGGGGAAAGCAACAAAGGATGGTGTACTAGATGGGGCTAGTGACAGGAGCTTGTGTCCAGGGCCAGGCCTGAAGGGGCAAAGAGGAGAAGTTATTACCAACACCCGGAGAGACTCTTGTACAGACAGGGCTGCCTGAGAGAAGCTGGGGTCTTTTCTGGCCAGATGAAGTCAGCTCAGAATACCTAGCAACGAGAAAGCCAGAAAATAAAGAACCTGGCCTCACTCTTCTTCAGCCATGATTTCCTACTGACTGATGTCTCTCATTACCTACGCTCGGCCGGGAGCCTGAAAGCAAGCCCACCGATCTTGTCAGTGCTACTCAGACCTTTAGGGGAGAAAAACAGTTGGAACAGGGCGGAGGGTAGATCCGGAGGGGAAGATGTCTGGCATATTCATAAGAAAATCTAAACTAGCCCCAGGGAAAGAGCAGAGTATTAAAATTATGTAGTAATTTTAACAACATTTTTACATGAATGTTATTATAAGTTTGTAGCTAATGTAATTGTAATGGCATATCATTTCTTTTGGATTTTCTGAAATGGTCTCTAAAATTTAGAAACAGTCTTAGAAAGTAATGACAAAATATTTTACTGATGCTAATTCTTAATTCAGTTAGTACTATTTTTTACAACCTATAAAAGTCTGAGACTTAGTAGAAAAGTACCAGGCTCAGTAGACTGGCTCTTCCCAGTATCAAAAAACTATTACTTTCATTTGTCATTTTTAACAACAGATTTCTGAAGAGTGTATAGATATAAGCCAAAATGAACAAAGATGCTCGGGGGAAAATATCATTTGTTATTTTTTGGCAAGTGACTTTACCCCAGTCCTTCTGCAAGAAAATATATAGCTCCTTCATGAAGTTATTATGTGGAATATTATATTTTCCTATACAGGGTATGCATATTCAATCCAATTTTAAAATAGAAAAAGTGTACTTCTGCTCCTGATAATATGTTTGAACTATTCATAGTTTACAGAACAAGTGCTATTTTCTGACATGCAAGTAATTAATGCAATAATTTTATGAACTTCATGAGAGTCTTTTGGGGGTGAATAATATAATACTACTTGGTCAAAAAGTAAGAAAATAAATTTGTTAAAATGATGAAAGAAAATCACATTAAAAATTTGCAAATGCAGAAGTATTCACTCTACCAAGAATAATTTGAATTTATTTTCAAAATGTTATTTATTTTATAAATGTCTGAGAACATAGATGTCCTCCTATTTTCTTTGAAATTTTTTTTTCAGAAAAAAACTTGTTCCTACAATCAGAGAGAAAGTTTTGCATTCTATTCAACTCAGTGAGAGATAACGCTTCAGAATGCATGGCCAAATGACCTAGAAAGAATATTGTAACTGCAGGCTAAGAAAAAGAGATAAACAAAATCTCATTATCTCTGGGTAAAGCTCTATTATTGTGACTATTTTCAAACCCGTAGACTCTGTTCCATATCTTCTATAATTGAACAATTTTGGAAGGTCTCTTTTTATAGCATTAAGTTAAAATAGAGGTATTAATGCTAAGTGGACCTAAATAGATGCTAATGCCCCTTTTAGGACTTAAACTTTGCAGTTCAAGAAATATGTCCTATGGCCCATCTATGTTTGGGCACTGTGTCAGGCACATGAGGATATAAAAAATGAATGTGACATGGTTAACAACCCGTCCTTACGACAACTTTTGAGTGCACCGAGTTTGTCAGGTAGGGTGTTACGTGTTGAAGGTACTGAAAGAGTGACAGAGTCCTGTCCTAGAGGAGCTCCAATCAGGTCAGAGGGGAGCGAACAAGTAACTCACTGGGATACGTGTGGGGAGTGATACCTGCACTGGATGTTTTTAGAGTGAAAGGAGGAGCCCCTGCTTTTGTCTGTGAGGGGGGAGGTCATCAGAGGAGACCACAAGGTGAGTATGAAAGGGCAAACTAACCGGTGGATGGGGAAACTCCTAGGCAGAGGGGTAATAGCATGTTCAGAGAATGACAGCTGATTTTATGAGCTAAGAAGGATCCATGAAATGGGACACTGAGCCGTCAGGAGTCTTAAACAGAATCAGAGGTTGTCAGATAACTACACACAGCGAGTCCTCACTTCACGTCAGAGGTAGGTTCTGTGACTTGAAGGGAAAGATCGCACACTGAAACCGATTTTATCACAGACTAATTGGCAGGAAACACAACTAAGTTCCGACAGCCTCTCATGAGCAATATCACAAAACAATGTTGAATGAGATGACATTGAGGACCTGCTGTAGACGCTCCAGTAAAGTTTTTGATTTTGAAAAAGAAAACATAGTGTAATTCCTTTTGAACTGAGAGACATTAACATCAATTATTGGGGGACATCTTTGCTGGTGGGAGAAAGAGGAAACTTCCCAAATTGTCTTCCACTTTGGGGTTTAGACTGGGAACTCCAAGAAGGAATTATTTTAAAAGAAATCTCAATACCGAGTGTAGTTGAGTAAAAATAATCTCCAAATGTGACCTCACAGAGAGGGGGTTGTTGTGGGACCAAGTAATACGTGTATGTGCACTCCTGTAAGATTTACATTTGCTTTAGAGTTAGGATTTATTTTTATTATTACTGCAGCTGTTCATGTAAAAGAAGATGGCCTGGCAATACGTTACCATTGCACAGTAAAGTACAATGCAATGCAGCTGTGAAAAGGGAAGAGGATGCTCCTATAGACCGATATGGTAACATGACCAGAATATAATGGGAAACAAACCAGATGAAGATCAGTGCTCAAGAGTGCTCCCTTTATTGCAGCGAAGGTGAAAAATGTTATGATATATGTGCATATGATGTACATGGGTATTGTGGGTATTAAATAGATAGAACCACTCATAATTTAAAAAAAAATAATGGTTACCTAAAAGGAGACACATGGAACAGAGTCTTCAGGACAAGGATAGAATCTCCACTTCCCTGAATGGACCTTAGTTTGTATTTTACATTAAATCCGTGTAAACATTTACATAATTAATGAAAAAGAACTTTATCAAGGAGAAAAGAAGACCAAACCGTGGGAAAAATGAAAGCAAGTTGTGCTTTTTGTTCTCATCACATGTCAACGATTCTAAACAATGAAAGTGGTAAACTGCTTCGCCCTGTAGGGACACTGCCCTCTCTACCACGTACCCGATGCCCAGCTAGTGCCTTGCTAGTTAGGGCCACCCCCTGGGTTCTTACCGGGAGTCAGTTTCACTGCAGGATGTGTGGGTTGCTGGAGCCAAGGAAGTCACTTCTCCGTGTGAGTCATCTTGATTCCAATTTCTGTCATTTCCAAGTAAAATAACTTTTAACGATTCACAATAGTGGAGCATAAATGGAGATTACAGATGAATGCTAAAAATAATATGGAGAAAAATGGAATTTCTTAAGAGAGAGAGAATATGAGAGGACAGAATAAATGCATTCACAGGAGAGTGTGAGGCAAGTATACAAGGGAAAAATAACAGTTTTTAATCAAAAGCAACTGGAAGAGAAGGAGTTTTGTCAAAATCGTTGAAAAACTACATGATTGTCATTTTTTTTGAAGCAGTGTAAAAGTGTATAAAGAGTTTGTAGCATGCAATGCACTATTTAACTGGACTTTGGTTGAATATTAATGTTAGTGATGGACTTACATCCATTCATCATATTGGAATTTAGGTGATAGAGATCAGTTATGTTAAAGATTAAAATTGCAAATTACAAACAGCGGCATCTTAAGATGCTGGAAGTTTTGGTGATAAAAATAACATAGGCCTCTTATAGAGAAGGATGGCAATGATTGGGATAAAGTGACAATTAATAAAAGTGGTAGAAAAAAAGCTGTATACGATAGAGGAGAATTCTGGTGCCTTATTTCTGAGCTCACTTTCTCTCCCAGCAACACACACATATTAATAGAAAAAGCAGCATAAAATAGAGCAGATTGTTTTCAAGTGAGGCTGGCAACTGCAGGGCTGTGCACTCAAACACAAAGCACAACATCAAAATCAATTACAGAATTTCCATAAAACTCAAAGTCATGATATACATTCTCTCCCTGCTTCAGCGCATCCCCAACCCTGGCTTGCATACAGTTGGCTTCAAAATCAGAGTGGATCTTCTTTTTCTTAAAAAATGTATTCATGCAATGTAATCATGGCGTACGTTCCCTTGTTCGGTACTATCCAATATTAACACGCTTTCAGAGACACACAGAAGAAACGGTAATGAAAGAGGTACTCAATAGAAATGTCTCTTGGAATCCAACTTGTATGGTACTGGGGAAAAAGCCCAGAAAGTCTGCAAACAAATGATGGGCAATCTATATGATGTTCAGAATAATATAGCAGGTATTTAAAAAAGAATAGAGTCTATAAAAAGGCTTTGTGTGCAGACTGCCAAAATCCTAGCATAAGGACTTCAAAAAAATAATTGAAAAGAAATATCTGTACTGAAGCTTTAGCAAATTATATTTGATAAGAGAAGATTTAGTATGTAAAAAATGTGTCTTCTGAATAGTGAAAATACCACACCTAGGATATTCAATATCTTTTTTCTTTTGTGTGACAATTTTTGAAAGGTAGGAATATGAATTTAACTGAAAAATTGTTTCAGTATTTCTGGTTTATTTTAATATATGTCTTCACTAAAAGCCTTTATAGTAATAAAGATTTTGCTGTCATTTCATAGAAAATAAGTGGATTACTTTATAAGATTAGAGGCAAAAAGACAAACTAGAAAAATGATTACAGTATCATTTATAGGTATATAGAAATTATGTGTTTTATATTTTATAAAAAAGATCTTAAGTGACATTTTATATTGATTTATTACTTTCTAATGCTCATTTCTGCCATGCATGCAAAGCTCCAGAAGATTAAATATAGGTAACCACTGTAGTTTGGTGCCAGCGCTGAAGTTCAAATAGCAAATAAATTTTTATATGAATGGAAATGGTGTGAAACTGAGAATTTATTGAATTTATTTGTTATACTTCAATATGTACTTATAACCAGTTTTAATGTAAAAGACCTCCGAAAAAGAAAGCAACAAAGTGTTTTTCTAACACATTCACAAAATTCTCAGTCATGCCATTCTGATGGTTTTGTTAACACACAAAGGTCTGCTCAAGGCAATATTACATAAACAAACATGAACCATAATGCCTAGTTTAAGCCAGAATGAAGCTACTTCTCTGACCTTGGAATTCTACTAAGAACACATCAGGAGAACAATAAAGCAATCCTGACTCGAGTGGACCATTGGGAATGGGGACATGTGGGTGTTTGAAGACAGATTTAGTTCAAAGGAATAGTTGTAATATTTCATACAAATTTTTGAAATTTTATTCAATTTATTAGGGTGACATTAGTTAATACATTTATATAGGTTCTAAGTGGAACAATTCTCTAGTATATTATCCATATATTGCATGTGTGGCATATACACTTTTATAAAGGATTTTTCTATCAATAATTGTTTCAAAACACCCATTTGGAGGAGGTGACTTACTTAAAACAGAAACAGTTTGACAAAAACCCAGCATTAGGACCAAGAGGGTACTGTATTAAACTAATTTACCCAAACCTACCTTCTCCGAGTCTTCCTTTCTCCAGGTCATACTGAGTAACCTTTAATGGCGGCCGGATGCGGGGCTGCGAGTCAGGGCCAGAAAATAGATGGAAGGGCCTGCCAGCATTTCCATCATAAACATGTATTACCTGGAGTTTGTACGTTGACCGTGAAAGTCAGGAAAGACCTAGGCATTGAAACTGTTTTGAAAAAGTGGTATATTTTTAGTGCATGCAGACTGCAAGGTGGTAAGAACACAGGATTTCAGGCCCAAATATAGCAGAACTTAACACACACTTACACACGTTAAAATAAACCAGAAATGTCCTAAATGTCCAGGACACAAAAGGAGCACATAATTTTAGGCCACTCTCCAAACCTTCTAGTCAGACTTTCTCCAAAATCTGTCTTCCATCATGATTATGGAGAGAGAGAGCAGGGAAAGCATTAGAAAGATTTCAGAAACAAGCCTGGAAAAGTTGAGGCGTTACAAACCGCTCATCTTTGAAGGCTTGCACGTGTTCGAAAGCGTTCATGTGCAATAGCTGAAGCTTTTCCCTTGACTTTCGGCTTCTTTTCCCTCCTGTCTCAAATCTCATAAAAGTATTATTTTCATAGAGTACTTTTTATTGTGGAAAATAATTTAGTATGCCTCTATTAGTTCCACTTTCCTTCTCACTGGCATAGAATCTGCTGTTCTTTAGCAAGGGGAAGAAGAAGGCTGGACTTCTACTCTTATACAGTGTTGCAAAGGCGCCTGCTATGTTTAACCCGGGTTCAGTGAGAACCGGGTGTAAACTACAGCCCCTAAAAGTTGTGTTCTCCCTCCTCATCCTCATTCTCTTTCTCATTATTATCTAGGAAGCCCTATGCTGACGTTGCTCTACTTGTTCCAGACAAGCCAATTAGGAGTCATTCACTGGATAAAATTGCATTTGTTTCCTTCCAATTCTAAATCTCTGTTAGCCTCCAGTAAACACCAGTCCTGACACGTAGATAACATCCTTAAAAAATCCTGTAGCTTCTTTGCTAGGTAATTAACCTGCCTGCAAGGGGTTATTTACTTAAACAATAAATTTATAATATACTTTGCGAACAGGGAGATATAAAGCACAAGAAATAAAGGGCAAGAGCTTATTAGAGTCCATTTATTCAGATTGGATACTGTGTTCTAGTAGGAAGGGAAATGCTAATTGGGTTGGGAATGTTTGGGGTAATAAATAAGATTTGTTCTGAGTGGATAATACAAAATTTGATTGATTTCCTAATCTTGATCTCTTGGGTATTGTCCGCAGCAATGCTTTTGGCTTTTGAAATAAATTGTATCAATTGCTTTTTAAATTTAATATTGGTGAAAAAAATTTCAGGCCCATATTTATAATTAATGTTTATATTATTAAAATAAATGGCGCTGGCTGGCTGAAGTACTGTAGGAAAGTTCTTTAAATTAAGTCCATTCTAATGGACACATTTACAAGTTTTTTCTACAGCTTTGAAAATCTAAAACAAAAAACAAACAAAAATGCCTAAGCATTATCCTCTATTCTCTTTACACCTAGTTTCCTTATCTACAAAATGCAAAAGATAATGGTATGCCCCTTATGGTAGGTTTTTTTTAGGGCAAGGAAATAAATAATAAAATGTTGCAATTATTATTAAGAATTTATAATTATGTATACTATATATAATTAATTATATAGTATATATAATATAGTTATATATTATATATAATGAAGGCACTGTGTTATGCTCTATAAAATATAAGATAGACAAGATATAATAATTAACCTTGTGTAAGTTTTCATTGTTGCTGTAACAAATTACCACAGATTTAGCATCTTAAAACAACATGAATTTGTTACCATACAGTTCTGTAGGTTAAAGTCTCTTACTCTTCCCATGGGGTTAAAATCAAGGTTTGCATGGCTGAGTTCCTTTCTGAAGTCACTGTTGCCTTGCTCAATCATGTTGGTGGCAGAATTCATTTCCCTATAGTTGTAGGATTTGAGTTCTCATTTTCTTGCTGACTGTAAACTAAGGGTCGTTCTCAGCTTCTAGGAAGATCCTTGCCTTGTGGTCTCTTCCTCCATCTTCAAAACCAGCAGTTGTGAGCTGAGTCTCTCTCGGATCATGTCTCTGATCCGCCAAGAAAGGTTCTCAGTTTTTAAAGACTCATATGATTAGATTGTACCCAGCTGCATAGTCCAATATAATTCTCCATCAGAAGAACTTCTACCCTTCATCACATCTGCAAATTTGTCCGGTGACATAACACAGTCACAGGTGCCAGGGACTGAGGCTTGGACATCTTTGGGAGTTTATTCTACTTACCGTAAACCTCAAAGTTTTATTTTATTTTATTTTATTTTATTTTATTTTATTTTATTTTAGTTATGTTTTACTGATTATGCTATTACAGTTGTCCTGATTTTCCCCCCTTGCTCCCCTCCACCCAGCACCCCCCAGTCCCTCAGGCAATCCCCTGCCACCATTGCTCATGTCCATAGGGCACGTGTATAAGTTCTTTCGCTGCTCCATTTCCTACACTGTACTTTACATCCCCACAGCTATTCTGTAACTCCTAGTTTGTACTTAATCCCCTCACCTCTTCACCCATTCTCCTCCACCACCCTCCCATCTGACAACCATCAACATATTCTCTGTATCCATAATTCTGTCTGTTCTTCTTCTTTGTTTAGTTTGTTTTTTGGAACCAATTGTTGATAGATATGTATTTTTTGCATTTTATTGTTCAGAGTTTTGATCTCCGTTTTCTTATCAAACTTTTTTATATAGCTAAGTAAATAAAATAAGCACATAAACAACAGCTATATAATGCAGACTATGCTGTAGGAAACTACAAATGTTATTCAAGGTTGAACATCTAATTAGAAAGATATAATATAGCTTATTACTTTGCTCATAAATACAATTTTTAAGGATATTTTCTCCTTTGTCAGGGGCTGTTTAGGGTTACTACGATTGCCTTTTGCTCCCTCTAGTCTTATGTCTGCAGTACTTACAGAGCCCTAAAGATAAAACGGAAATGCCATTTTTATCAGGAGGCAAACCATTTCCGGTCATCAAGAAATACAGCTCCTAAACTATGGACTAGGGCATCCTGACTATCTTTCAGATAATCAACTTTAAGGCTTTTTTTTAAAAAAAAAGTTATTTCGTGCAATATTTGTATACAAATTCTCTTGTTCCTCCTTTATTTACCCTTAGGAGATTATGATCAAAGGTTAGTTATGTGACTTTGGTTCTCTCTCCATGGCTGGATTCTTGGTAACGTTGCCAGTATTAGCAGAACATATTGTATTTCTCCTATCTTGTTTATTTTTTCCTTCCTGTATCTCAATCATTATCATGTGTTGCCCTTCATCACAAGCTAGTTCTGTTCTTCAGCTCAATCACAGCTGAATTGTGGGAGATTTTTTCTTGACCTTTATCTAGCTGTGCTGAAGTTTTCTTTCTTCAAGTATAAAAGTTTCCTTCTGCTACTTGAGTATTCTACTTCTAGAACTCAATTTAAGCTATATATAAAATATATATAGCCTTTCACAGGAAAGCAATTTGAAAAAATCTCACCTGAATCAGTCTGGTTAATGTCTAGCTTGTTTCCTATGAGTAAAATAATTTTCACCACTTGCAAAGTGTTAACCTAGTAACCTAAAGATATGAAACAATTCCTTGAGTGTAAGGCAAACCCAACATTTCTTATCTCAAGGTAAACCAGTACATTTTAGAGCAGTATTTAATTCATAAGAACAAAAAAGGACTAAATCATCCAGGTAGAAGAAATAAGAAATATCATGTTTTAGTGTGTAGACTTGAAATGAGACAGCAGTGCATCCCAAGTCGATCGCTTACCCCCTGTTTGAGCTTGGACAGATAACTTAAATCATATAAGTCATGAGTTTCTAACTGAATAAAAATAAAAATAATATCCATCTTGGATAGTAATCATGCAGGCAAATGAGATAATACAGGTAAAATACTGGACATACACTAACTGCTCAGTAACCGGGAGTTTGCTATTTGCTCAGACATGGTTTTAATGGGACTGGGTCCAGATCTGACCCTGAGCAGCGGAAGAGAGGCCCCTGGTGCCGCCTCTCGGAGGGGAGTTGAGACACAACTCTGCAGTTCGGCCTGTTCAGGGCATCTGCTGATGGATCACCTTCCATGCGTAAGCTCTTTGTGCCTGGAATTGTCAGAGCCTAAACGTATTATCTCAATCATCACCTTAACTTATGACATAAGCATAGTAAGACACTTGGTAGAGGAGGAAAAACTAGTTAATGAAAAGAAGTCACACACTGCTCGTTGGAGGTGAAGGGAGCACACGAACCCAGTTTCTGACCCCGGAACCAGTATGTTCCCATCCAAACCGCCCTACCATCTTTCGCAGAGAGCAGCCCCTTGTCCAGGCATCTCTAGTCCCCTCAAGGCAATGAAATTCTTAGTGATTCCTTTTTTACAGTTACACACAATGAAGAAGGCATGTGCCATTGATAGAGCCAAGCTGAAGTGGCATGTTTATCTGACCCAGTGCAGCCTGACCAGCACCTCCGCCACAGAGGCTAAAACGGCTGTTTCGGTAGCTCTCGGTTCTGGGGGTCGGCTGGGGCTCCTCCTGGTGCTTTGCTGCCACCTCACATGGGCCTTCTGGGGCGGTTGCAGACAAGTGGTGGCTGGGGGCACAAGCTCGGCTCCAGGTCTAGGTCCCTAATGCTCCTCCCAGGGGCTTCCCCTACTTTTTTTGTATAACAGAATTTATTTTTTTAAAGATTTTTAATTAATTAATTTATTTATATATTTTTTCTATTTTTAAAATTTTAATCATTGTTCAAGTACAGTTTTCTCCCTTTTACTCCCATTCCAGCCCACCCACCCATCCCTCCCCACTTCCCTCCCATTACCGCCCCCGCCCCCAGTTTTTGTCCATGTGTCCTTTAAATTTGTTCCTGTAAACCCTTCCCATTCTTGCCCTGAAAAGAATTTATTTTTTAACACAGTTTAATATTTATAGAAAACTGGGGGAGCGAGTACATAGTTTCCACAAAACCCACACTCAGTTTTTCCGTATAGGAAATTAGTAGTACATTTTTTACAATGAATGAACCAACATTGATGCATAATTATTAACTAAAGTTAGTAGTTTTTTTGTGTGTTTTGTTATTTTTACAGATTTTTTTAGTCTGCACTTAGTATCTTTTTCTGTTTCAGGGAAGATCAAGGATACCACGTTACATCTCCTCTCTCTGTCTCCCCCCCCACACACACACACACATGCATGCACAAACACATACTTTTTACATACACACTCGGCAGTGTGGATCTCACACACAGCAGCTCCAGGCTCTGAGATGGGGGAAGTGGGAGTGATCACTCCGAGGCCTGGGTTCAGAAGTCCCAGAACATTACCTCCTCTTCATCCCCTTCATCAAAGCAGTTACAGAACTCAAGGGGGAGAGCAAACCGGGAATTTGAGGGGAGGAGTGGAAGCCCCACTTCATGTGCAGAGCAGCAGGGCGGCATGTGTGTGCACGGAACACGGGCAGAGCGACCCAGTGTCACAGGTGAGACGCCACGCATCTGCTGGGCAAATCCCATCAGCTGCCTAGTTGATTTGAAGCAAATAACAATGGGATTGTTACAATACAGTGAGAACACATTGATACTCAATTCAAATTCTCATTTTAGCTGTATCTCTCAAAATCAATGGTGGCCATAGGGCAGTGATTTGCAACCTTTTTCCTCTTGTGACATACAAACTAATTACTAAAATTCTGCAGTACACCAAAAAATATATTGCTTGCCAATCTGACAAAAATATAGGTATAATTTTGATTCATTGACACAAGATGGCTATTGTTATGTTGGTTGTTGTCACTTTTTAATTTGACAGCCTAAGGAAAAGGAGGTCAGTGCCCCTGACTGAATGGTCAGGTGCTGCCTGTTTTAAAAATTCTTGCGACACACCAGTGGACAGTCGCTGCCATTGGGTATCACCTCTTCACACAAATACTGATTTTCATGGAATTAAATCACTCGTAAAAATATTTAATGTGTTAGGTATAAACATGGTACTTTTTCTTAGTAAATATAAAAATCGTGTGTACATGTATAATGGCATTGGTTTTTCCTTTTATCACAGAATTAGGAAGTGTAGCTGCCTTTGGAAATCTGAGTAGTCTCCAGGCATAAAAATGGAAATACTGATACTATGACAACACAGCCTGAATTTTCTGCTTTGCAGATGCCAGAATTATTTTTAAATGGTGTGAATCAAATCTGTGCTGAGAGGCCAACTTGAAAATATAAAAGAAAAATTGGCAGTGGAAGGGTTCTGCTGGTTTGGCTGCGGCGAAGTGCGCTACAGCATTTCATTCCAGTGGAGCATCTGACTGTGAAAGCCTTTCCGATTGTAGTTCTCTTTGTCTTGCCAAAAGGGGATTAGGAGCTGAAGTCGGAGCTGCTGCGGGAAATGTCACCTGTCCTTTGAAGGAAAATAATAAATCAAAATGATTTTGTTCATCCTATTTTTTAAAATAGGAGATCAGTTTTGGCTATTTTGTCTCATTCTTTTACAAAGCAGGGAAATAAATAAAACAGAGTTTTGTAACTTTTCACTTGAATCCTTGCTCATCTCTTAATGGGGAAAAGGACATTTCCTTTCACTGCATATTTACAAAAAGGGAAGTGAGATGTTCCTTTCACGGATACCAGGGTACGAATTCAAGAATAAGAAGCCAATGAAAACAACATAGAGAATGAGTCCTCAAATGTCTGTCTTTGTGTATTACGCGCAAAGCAAATAGACAAACTACAAAGAAAACACGATAGAGCTTGAAATTATCTGTAGTTTTTTGCCTTAATGTTTTGCCTTAATGTCTATCTGAAAACGCACCAGATCCCAGCAAAGTTGACACCACTACCGTGAATTTTATTTGTTGTTATTGTTTTAATCACCTACTAGTGATATCATTTGGGATGTTAATGTGGTGCCAAATTTGGAAGTGACCTTAGACTTGAAAAGTGGAAGATAATGGATGATGACGTTTGCTTTCTAATGTCGTCCTGATGTGATTTATGTAGTCAGAGAAGTCAATAAGCTAATTATAAAGGCGTGTACCATATTTAGAGTGTGTTAGTTCTTTGTGTATTTCTGGTATGGATGGATATGGTACAAACAACTTTTTAAATGTGGTTTTTAAGTTAAAACATATTGCCTTGCTTGGTTTATTTTTATTTATTGGTTTTAAACTGAATGAAATTGAATTGAGTACAACTGTGGGAATTTTTATTTGAATAATTCCCAGCAAAGAAAATAAACACTCTCTTTCTTTGTCCAGCCAACATGATGACTCAAACAAATACCGACACTGGGGCGTAGTGATGACACAGCCGTACAGTCTCCGTCTGTCCCTTTTCTGGCACCGATGACTTGAATTTTTGTATTATTGTATTTTTATCATCTTGAGATAAACCACAAAAGTTAGGAGGAAGTTAACATTTTATTTTAGTTCCGATTTTGAATCAAAGTTAAACAATAGATAGTAGACAGACAAAACACTCAGCAAAAATTTGCATAAATCAACATCATTCTTATGTCTTTTTTCTTTTCTTCTTCTTCCTCCTCCTCCTCCTCTTCCTCCTCCTTCTTTTTCTCTGTCGTTGGCATCGTTATCCTATTACACTTGTTCCTATTTTTCCCCCTTTGCTCTCCTTTACCCAGCCTACCCCGCAACTCCCACAGTCAGTCCCCACACCCTTGCCCATGTTCATATGTTATTCATGTATGTTCCTTCCTTGACGTTCTTTCCAGATATAGAGAGCTAATTTTATTTATTTTTTACTTTTTTATTATTATTCAACTTTATCATTTTTGAGGGCTTGGGATCACCTATTTAAATTTTGTTACTAGTTGTGGGTTCTGGGTCAATTTTTTACTTAGCATCTTATTTGAAGTTTTACGGACATCAAAAGGACTCTTTCCTTTGTAGGAGCATGAGTAAACTGGAAAGGCAAATCTCCCCTGGACCGGGTATATTTCCAGGGTGTTTCAACACTTGTGCATATAATCTACTCTACTTCTCACAGCACCCAGTGAGACCCCAATAAATGTTGTTGACTGACTGCTTCCTGTCCAGTTAGAAAATGGGGAAAAAATGAAATTGCTCTTGGTACACTTCCCAGCTTCAATACTTTCACTTCTCAAAGGAGCTTAAAGTAGTTAGAAATGGTGTGAGCCATTTTAATTATGACGAGAAGAATCTGAGAACAATGAACCGACTTAGAGATAGGGCAGAGGGCAGGAAAAGCAGCCTTGCTTCAATAACAAATCACCTGGTGTTTTTCTCTCAACACTTTGACCCAAGTTTAAGGCATTACATCTAATTTTTAAAATGTGATGATATATGGAAAACACTGAACATAGTCATGTGTAAAAATAGCAGGGGTTAGGCTGGTGGACTCACCATTCTTTGGTTAAAAACATGAAAGTTAACTGTAAAATGTACCTGAATAAAAAACAAATATAAAGTGGGAAAGTTTTGAAACAGGACATTTGAGATCACTACATTTCTTTACTTCCATACTCTCTTCAACAAATACAATTATTTGTGAAACTCCTTGAGTATAATTTAGGTTAAAATATGCTTTTTCAAAAGTTATAAAGTACTAGGCCTTGCCTAAGCATCTTGAAAATGGTGGTATTGATAAAGAGAAAATGAAATAAAATCATATCACTCTCGATCCTATAACTAAATATTTTACTCCTTTTTTTCTGCAATTTTTTTTCTCTTTCACATTTAAAATTGCGAATACTCAGGAGTTGTGCTTATACTACATATTTAAAAGTTTGATTTCCCTCCTCATTTTCAGAACTTAAGAGATTCCCTGTAATTTCTAGTGATTTTCATTCTTCTAATTATAATTTTCCTTAATATGACCAACATATAGATTATAATTATTTAAACAAATGGTTTAAAGATTTGGAATACATTGACCATTTACATTTAGATCTAAATTAATGAATATTTAAACACTGTTTGCATGGCGTATTTAGGTGGAGCATTAGGAGACATGACCGAATGTGGAGGAATTCCACCCCTGTGTGACGTGATTTCTGCCATCCTCTTTGTTTGAAACACCTACGCTTAAAAGTATATGGCTTTACCAAAATGAGAGAAAAACTGCTCTAAAAGTGAACCACTGCATGAAATCAGTAATTTGGCATCACACTTGGCATAAACACATAATTTGGCATAAACACATAAATTGTTTTTAATTTAATTTAGATTAACTTGTGTGTGCAGATGTGGCACATATCTGTTTGTTTGCAAACAAGTTAGTAATCTTTACCCATGAAGAGCTACTAACATTTCTGTTTTGCTTGCTCAGTGGATTATTAATGTTTTGGGGGCACTTTCTTCCAGCCTCTCCATTCCCTTGTCCCCTTTCCCCTTGGTTCCCCTCACCTCCCGACCATCCTCCAGAGTCTAATGAAGTGGAATTCTAAATCTAGACCAAAATAGCTTTCTGAGAACTGGATGCCCGTCCATAATTCATTTTCTAACACTAAGCTTGCCAATAATGTTTCTTTCAGCAACGGAAATGAACATTCCAACAATAACAGAACTTAATATTTAATTGCATCCGGAGAACTATGTTTGCAGTCCTTGGAAGCCAGGCATGTACCTTACCCCCACTGAGGAGAAGAACTTGTTTACCCCTGCTGTCTATTGCCAGTTGCTGTCAGCTTGGCCACGCATTTCCGCGATTCATCAGCCCATTGATACCTGGACCACACTGCGACTCAAAGTATGGTAGCATTGGCACCGCCTGGGAGTTGGTTAGAAATTCAGAACCACTGAATCCGAATCTGCATTTTTACAACTTTCCGTGGCTGATTCCTGTGCAAGTGGCAGATTGGGAAGCACTGGTCTAGACCTATCCACCTACCTAAAGAAATAAAGCAATGTTCTTTCCAACACTTACCTCTCTCTTTAGTGCTTGCAAAGCTCTTGTCTAGTCATGTGTGAATGATTTCTTGTCTGAGCGACCTCTTTCTCATTGTCCCAGTCCCGCTCCCCTGCTCAAACCCCTCCTCCTCTGGGCCGGGCAAAGGGGAACCAGGAGAGGACACGCACCTCAGCCCCATGCGCCTGCCACAAGGGTACCACACTCACAATACTAAAGATTTTTAGGGATTCTTTTAAAGATCTTAAACAAAAAAAATAATAGATTTTCTCTCTCTTCACTTCAACCCTCGTCATTTTGCACAATAAGTAAAATAGTTGCAGTTCGCTATTGTGCATTTTTAATGAGATTTTTCACAGATATTACAACAATTTAACCATCATCTTTGTGTTATTTGTTGTGTGACAGATCATTAGCTTTACCCTGGCTTACAGATTTGGAGTGGACTCTAAATGGATTTTGAAAGTGTCGTAAATTAGCTTTTCTAAACTAGAATTATTTTCCTGTCCTGCAGTCTGCAGGAAATACAAAGCTTGAGGAAAAGATTCACTGGTAGTCCGGGAAGCTCTGACAAACAATTAAGCAGGGAATGATTTAGTACAAAGCTCGGTTCCTGGATGGACTCAGTGGTGACTCTGATTTTAAAAAGAAGGAAAATGCTGCCAAGACAAAAACGCTGCTTCTATTCGACAGCAATGCATCTCATTCACAATCAAATATAACAACTGGTGATGTCCACAATGGTGATTCGAATTATCTAACCAGTGTTAAGTGGATTTTGAAATATATAATATAATATAATTTATAGAGAATTTTGCTAACTTTCTTAGCCTTAAAAATAATTTCAAGGTAGTGAGGATTTTCATATGGGTGTATATCATCGTGCAGTACAGTTTGGTTTTTAGCTGTGTTCGGTTAAGACTGTGTTACTCATCTCTTCTCTAACTGTGGCCTTACTTCTCCTAAGAGCTTTGGAAATACTCTGGACTGTTCACAGAAATATATGCTCAGGGAAGTTCATGGCAATAAACCTTAAAGTAATCTAAAATTCTGTCAGTAAGACAGTGATTAAATTTTTAAAATTGTACCCTCATATAGAGGCATATTTTTCAACCGTAAAAAAAAAGGAGGGCAGAATATGATGGCTGATTTGAAAAGATGTCAAGCTGTATTCTTGATTTTTAAAACAAAAAAGAAAAGTTGTAGAATGAAGTGCATAAAAATTTCATCTGTTTAAACTTTATATGCCCATGGACGGAGAAACATAATGATAGATTTGTGTTCAGAGTTATAGATAGGTAGATAGCTAGGTAGGTAGAGCTTGGAAGGAAGGTAGGTAGGTAGGTAGGCAGGCAGGGACAGACAGGTATGGAAATAGATACGGAGGTGTGCAGTATATTTGGGGATTTTTGAAAAGGCACTAATAGTAAATGTTATAGACAGTAATCATACATGTTATTTCTAGATAGTTAAATAAAATGTGGGAAATAAGACATTTTCTTTCCTTACATGCTTTTACATAGTGTCTGACTTTTTCATTAATATGTATTGCATTTTAAAAAATTATGTTTCTATCGTGTATAGCATTTACTTTGCATCCTAAATGTCAACCTCATTTTCTAGATATTTGTATTTACTCAGTCGTTGATTCTCCAACTTAGACAGATTACCTGCATGTATTCTTTGCCCTTTGTCCGAAATAATTTCCCACTTTGATTCTGGATTTCTTTACTTTTTTGAACTTTACCATTTACCTCTCCCAGGATAGAAACTGATTAAAGAGATTTGGGCAGTTATCCCATCTGAGCATAGCTTAAAGTATATTCCCTCTTAAATCAGAGACAAATTAACTGCATTTTTCAGTTAGATATTTAAAATAAATTCTTCCAACATGAGGCCCATAACTTTAAAGATGGTTTCTCTAACAACCTTGAATGCTTATTAAAGATTCAACAATTAGAAGAACTGTCCTGGAAGAATCATGTTGTAGGAAAGAACAGAACTAATTAGGAATGTAAATATAATTTAGAACACACTCTCTCAAGAGAATTAATCCTATACTTCCCAGCTATTAACAGAGTATATTACAAAATGAGTGAGTGCTCCATCTTCCTGGATGATTCAGGACTATCATTCAACTTCTAAAATCTTACTCTTTCGATTACACTAGTCCTTACTCACTTGCAAAGGATGGGCAGACTCCTTGCAACCTGCATGCCCGCTAGAAATCCCCTTTACAGTAACCACTGTATTACTCACATGTCACACCCAACCCAACCCAATCCCCTCACCGCATCCGTAGCTTTAATAGACTCACCTGCATCAATACTATTTGTCTCATTCTGTGATTGCTTCACTTCCATTGTGTTTGTTTAGCATCTACCACTGTTTCCCGTGGATGTGCTCCCTTAAAAATGTTGCCAACCTGTCCTGGCTGGCTAGCTCAGTTGGCTACAGCATTGCCCTGATACACCAAGGTTGTATACATCTAGCCAATGACTGCATCAACAAGTGGAACAACAAATCTCTCTCTCTCTCTCTCTCTCTCTCTCTCTCTCTCTCTGCCCCTCTGTCTTTGTCTCTCTCTCATCCTCTCTCTCTCTAAAAATCAATTAAAAAATGCTGCCAACCATGTAAAGGTAATGAGAACAGAGCAGCTGAACTCCCTTTGTTCCACAAGCACGGTGGCATATTTAGTGTGCACACTGGATTATATGTTCACAAGAGGCTGTGAAATGATTTCATTTACTCATCAGTACAGTTGAATGGATGATCCCTAAGTTGAACTGCAGGTCTAATATTTTATGATTCTAAATGTAAATTTCTAAATGAGAAAATAAAATCTCTTTTCTTGATTTAACCTGCTGGATAGGGAAAGGCAATATTTGTATGTAAAAATATTGAAAATACGAGCAAATATTTAAGTAGTGCAGAGAAGTGATAATGGAATCTAAAGTAATTTGTGGGGGATGAGTGGAGTGTTTTAAGACATGGCAAATCTTTAGCTGTATCCTCACAGATGTGATGAATAAATTAGAGTACATTTAAATGAATTTCATATTGAGATGGAAGAAGTACTAGAATGTTCTTGTCCCGACACACTCAGAAATAAACCTACTTACAGGTAGAATGAGCAGGTAGAATAATTTTAACTTATAATCAGTGAGAGAAGAAGCAACAACTTACAAAAAAGTGAGGGTAGATTTGTGACTCCATGAACCCCGAGAAATTCAATAGTGTGTCTGGTGCGTGGTGGGGAAAATTGGAATTTCAAAAGGGAAAGAACTGAGAAGAAAAAGGTGGTGGTCAGGAGGAGAGGAGATCTGTATGAAGGCTAGACAATGCCCAGGGGAATATTGGAGCATCTCAACAATAAGGTGCTGCACTTTTGCTTGATGCTGCTAGGCAGAAACCTTAGAAAGAACAACATTAGTTTTATTCACCCCCTCCCAACTAAACATATAATTGAGACTTATAAAAGATAACCAGTTAAGAGTTGTTTGAAATTTGTTGTCCTTTGTGTATTTGCTTAGTAAGGAGCTAGACATGGGTGCAGGAAACGGTAGCCCTGGGAATGCTAACTGATCGAGTGTGGTTAATCAAAGTGCTCTGCTGGTCAAAAGAGGGAGGGCGTGGAAAGTGCACAATCTGGCTTCTCCTTCGAGCGCGCTGGGTCAGCCCTCCATGCTGTAGAATCCACGAACAGAAACAGACCGAGTGAAGCAGTAGGACTCAATTTTTAAATAATCTGTAACGTCTTTCAAAGAAAGCACTAAATTTTTTTTACCATTTTCAAGATTTTCCCCCAATAATTGCTCATCAACTTTTAGAAGCTCACATAAACTAATGGAAATATACTCCATTCAATATAATCTTATTTTATTACTACTGCTAACTGAAAACTTGAACAGCTGGACAGTGTACCTTATATCAAGTTTGATAGACATTGTTATTTTCTACGCCTATCTAGAAGCAACTTGGAACTGAACATGCAAAAAGTGGAGTTTACAATGGAATGCAGTTTTCTTTTTTTTAAAATATATTTAATTGATTATGCTATTACAGTTGTCCCATTTTTTTCTTCCCTTTATTCCCCTCTGCCCCGTACACTGCTCCCAACATCATTCCCCGTCCTTAGTTCATGCCCATGTGTCGAACGTGTAAGTTTTCTGGCCTCTCCATTTCCCATAATGTTCTTAACCTCCCCCTGTCTATTTTGTACCTACCATTTTTGCTTCTTATTCCCTGTACCTTTTCCCCTATTCTCCCCCCTCTACCTCCCCACAGATAACCCTCCATGTGATCTCTATTGCTGTGAATCCATTCCTATTCTAGCTGTTTGCTTATTCATTTTTGTTTTTGTTTTTGTTTTTTTAGGTTCAGTTGTTGATAGTTGTGAGTTTATTGTCATTTCACTGTTAATATTTGTAATCTTTTTCTTCAATAAATCCTTTTAACATTTCATATAATAAGGGCATAGTGATGATGAACTCCTTTAACTTAACTTTATCTGGGAAGCACTTCATCTGCCCTTCCATTCTAAATGATAGTTTTGCTGGATAGAGTAATCTTGGATGTAGGTCCTTGCCTTTCATAACTTCAAATGTTTCTTTCCAGCCCCTTTTCGCTGCAAGGTTTCTTTCGAGAAATCAGCGGATAGTCTTATGGGAACTCCTTTGTGGGTAACTGTCTCCTTTTCTCTTGTTGCTTTTAAGATTCTCTCCTCTTTAACCTTGGGTAATGTAATCATGATGTGCCTTAGTGTGTGCTTCCTTGGGTCCAACTTCTTTGGGACTCTCTGAGCTTCCCGGACTTCCTAGAAATCTATTTCCTTTGCCTGATTAGGGAAGTTCTCCTTTATTATGTTTTTAAATAAGTTTTCCATTTTTTGCTCTTCCTCTTCTTTTTCTGGCACCCCTATGATTCAGATGTTGGAATTTTAGAGTTATCCCAGAGGTTCCTAAGCCTTTCCTCAGTTTTTTTGAATTCTTATTTCTTCATTCCATTCTGGTTGAATGTTTATTTCTTTCTTTTGCTCCAAATCACTGATTTGAGTCTCAGTTTCCTTCCCATCACTGTTGGTTCCCTGTACGTTTTCCTTTATTTCACTTTTCATAGCCTTCACTTTTTCCTCTATTTTGAGACCATACTCAGCCATTTGATTTCTGTGAGCATCCTAATTACCAGTGTTTTGAACTGTGCATCTGATAGGTTGGCTATCTCTTCATCACTTAGTTGTATTTTTTCTGGAGTTTTTATCTGTTCTTTCATTTGGCCATATTTTTGTTGTCTCTGCACACATGTTATGTAGTAAGGGGCAGAGCCTTAGGTCACAGGTTGCAAGCACAAGACTGGCAGGCCAAATCTGGCCCTCCACCTTGTTTTATCCAGCCTGGCCCGTTGTCTCTACCTAGCAGCAGCATCAAGCTCTCACTTAGCTGTTAAGGAGTAGTTACATTTATACAGTCCTAAAATTACATTCAGCCCTCTGAAGGCAACCAGGAAGTTGATGTGGCCCTTGGTGAAAATGAGTTTGGCACTCCTGCTTTAGGTTTTCACCAGGGCGGGACTACTCATGTCACTACGTTGTGATGCTATATGTTGGGGAGGGGTTTGAGAGGAAACAATGCCACTTGCTCAGCTCTCTGTCAGCTTTCAGTCACTTCCCCCACTACCCACAAGCAAATTGGGCCATTTCGGTGCTTGTTTCCAGTATGTGGGTTTGTGTACATTCTAGAACCCTGTGGGTCTCTCCAACAAAATCTCCCATGAGACTGGGAGTTTCTCCTGCTGCCTCAACCCCACAGGTTTTTACAGCCAGAAGTTTTGAGGCTGTATTTCCTTGAGCTGGTACCCTGGGTTGCTTGGTCTGTCTTGCTCCCCAGTTGTTCCTCCCAGTTTATCCACACAAAAATGTGGGACCACCCGCTCCATTAGCTGCAACCTTGCCTGCCCTGGTCCTCCTGCCCCAACCATGCCACAAGTCCTCTGCCCCAGCTGCCCGTCTTCACCCCTCCTACTGGTCTGGATGAATGTTTCTTCTTTAACACCTTGGTTGTTGGACTTCCATACAGTTCAACTTTCTGGCAGTTCTGGTTATTTTTTGTTTTTAAATTTGTTGTTGTCCTTCTTTTGGTTGTGTAAGGAGGCACAGTGTGTCTACCTATGCCTCCATCTTGGCTGAAAGTGGATTGCAGTTTTCTTTGGCATTAAACCTGCTAGAGATTTACCCTTTAGCTTCATTTGTTCACACATCTGCCTGGAGATAAGATTTCTAAACAGTGTTTCTGGACAGGTTACCAAGCTAAGTAAACTAAGACTGTGATAGAGCTGATAACTATCTATTAGCTCAGTAGTTTGCTCAAGATTATGGTGTAGAACAGCTAAAGATCGTGAAAAATCATAAACAAAGCTATACTGTAGTATGGCTAGAGTCAGAGGACATGGTTTGTGCCTTGAAAAAACTTACAACATTAGATAAATTGTGAATTTTGAGCTTTGTTAGTATCATACCACAATAGACATGGAAAGAAATGTACAGGTTTTCCTACTTCAACTCCTAGTAATGTATTCATGTGACAGATGCAGACACAGTTGAATTGTTTCACGAGTGAAAACTCCTCCCCTTCATGTTGATCTTAAAATTATACTTGATGCATCTGTCCTGCCAAATGAGTAGGAGTCATTATGGCAAAAATGTAGAACAGAAAACCAGAATATTTATTATAAATAGCAACAATAGGTAGACTTTTTCCACGTCTACTAACCTAGCCAGCTTGGGACATTGTTCTATGCCAAGTTAAGACTCGGTTATTTATTTTTGTCTCTGCATTCTTGTGGAAAGTCATAGAGCAAGCATGATTTGAAAATGTTTCTTTCAGCTGTGTAATTTAATCAGCATGAACTCTTAAGCCTCTCAAGACCTTAAGAACAGGTTGATGTAATTCCTTCCCAGTCAAGCTTTTAAGAACTACTTGATACAGTCCATTTGTAGCTGTTCTCTGTCCCTTAATTGTAACCGACTTAGATGAAATTGGTTTGGCAGACTATAAAGCTGCTACAAGGACAGAATACTGTGGTGTTTTTATGCCGAATAAAACCTGAGAATGCACTTTCTAAGATTCTCATACACAGATGTGTGTTGGCACATATGTTTGTGTAAAGTGTATATATGCCATCTATATGTATCATATATGTATGCAGACAATTTTCCTTTGTGCTATCACTAGGTGACAAAGTTTCACCATTTTTAAATCTTCCCTATGATTAAATAACTATTTTAAATTGTCAAAGTAAAATGCTTTTATATAATATGTATATAAAAGTATTTTACTTTTGTACATACAGAGTAAAATACTTTTATAAATTTATTTCTCTCTCTCTCTTAAACGTTGAGTCTAAATATTAGATCTTCAAACTGCCTACAGTTTCACAAATGTTTCCACAAACATGTTCACATCCCTACCCACGTACATTATGACTTTACATAATAATTTCACTGAACCCCTCACTCATTCTTTCAGTCATTTATTCAACAATATGTAGAGCATTACTCTGTGCTGGAGTGCTGGTCTAGGCTCCTAAAATTCGGCAGTGGAACAAAGCAGACATTTTACTGAGGTGAACACTAAACATTGTAGCACAGCCTAAGTAAAATATACCAATACATATATATTGGTATATATAGTATACTGATATATAGTTATATATATATATATATATATATATATATATGCTATCAAAAGGTAATGAGTACTACAGAGAAGCGTATAGTAAGGGGGGAAGGGGCACAGGAGATGTTGGAGTTGGTAATATTAAGTAGGATGGTGTGTGTTCAGGGACTTTGTTTTGCACCCTAAGTACGTCAGGAAACCACTGGAAAACTAGGGCAGAGAAGCAATGTGGTCTGACTCGTTTACAGTAGAATCACTCTGACTACCGTGCGGTGAATAGAGGGTTGGGGGATTAGAATAGCAGTAGGAAAGGCCAGGTAGGACACTAACAAACATTAAAATGTGCACTCTTTTTTAGGAAAGAAGGAAGGGCAGAGGAAAGGAAGGAAGGAAAGGAGAAAGGGAAAGGAGGAAGGGTAGAGATTATAGAACTCTCATATCCTTATATATTGATTATGATGTGAAAACATCCAGTCATAAAATTTTTGAATGGATTTTGATCATTTAAATGTAGAGATCAGTACTGCTCTGACTAGTGTGGCTCAGTGGGTTGCACATGGTCCAACAAACCAAGAGTCACCAGTTTGACTCCGGGTCAGGGCACATGCTTGGGTTGTGGTCCCTGATTGGAGGTATGTGACAGGCAACTAACTGATGTTTCTCTCTCACATCAATGTTTCTCTCTCTCTCTCTCTTTTCATTCCTTTCCCCTCTCACTAAAAATAAATAAATAAAATCTTTAAGAAAATAAATAAATAAATTTAAAAATTACTATTGAGGCTAGAAAGAGAAGTTAAATATTAATGTCTCTTGGGAAAGATGAATAGCAAAGCAATCAAGGTTGAAAAACCTACAAAATGTATTAGATAGATCCAACATATGTAGATTTTTTTAAAAAATGAATAAAATAGGGACATTAGTAAACAATGGCATAGTGGTTAAAAGCTTAGGCTTTATGGTCAGAGAAATATGAATTTTAATCTATAGCACTTGCCTGTTATCTGTGACTCTTGATACATTCCTTTACATTTTTGAACCTGTTTCCTCATCTGCTAATTTTGATAGCACTCGTTTCAAATTCATAGGGTTATGAAAAGATTAAATGTAATAATTATTAAAAATATTGAACACAGCACTTGTTAGGTGGTGAGGCTTTTATAATAATGAGTAATTTTCAGCTACAACTTAGTTTCTTATGAGATGCACCAATTATTTAAGGGCAAAAAAGAACTTTGTTTCTGGGAATTGTGCGGGATGAAGACACCGCCCACATATCATATGTATTTGACAGAAAGATCTGCCTTAGGGAGTCAGTAAGAACACAAACGCTGAGAAAGCCAGAGAGGAATAAGCATATGTCAATCAATCTCGGCTTCACTAACTCAACAGATGACTGGTGCTCTCTGTTTTCTGTGTTATCCTCCCCGCTATGGCCGGTCACCAACACCCCACGACCACTGTGCGGCTCTGCTCCCATTGGTTGAGGGCTGCACTTAGTACAGGTACGAGTAAGTATTTGCTACTTGTGTATTTTCTCAAACCTGTTGAAACTGGGTTCACTTAATATGATTTTTACATATTTTTTATTATTTTATGAATAAAGTGATGAAATATGAGTGCAAAAAGGAAACGTTGTTTTGATAAAAACTAAAAAAAATTGTTGAAAGTTTATCTAACATAAACTGTTAAAATATGCTATTGATTGCATATGAACAAAGGAATTGGTATAGATTTTGCACTCATATTGATGCATGATTGTCATTAAGTTCTAATTCATTCTAAAGGCACCATAATTCTAAAATTGTAAAGTGCAATGTATTAAAAACAATTTCAATTTAAATGGGGTTGGGTGCCCCTTTCCCCAAATATGCATGAAAACTGATTCTACAAATTTTTACTTGAGTTATTCAGTAGTTTGCTTTTTCAGGTCTTTATTTTTTGTAGTAGCAAATGAAATTTCAAATGCAGTTTTATTTAATATTTGAACTAATTCATTTGGCAAGTGTATTTATAAAAGTTAAGCCTAGAGTTAAAATGATATGTTTTACATTGATTTGTAAAGGACTTTTATAGACAATATGGCTTTATCTTCAATGAATTGAGAGATTAAATATACCTTTGTAATTAAAAAAATATTTGCATGCTCAAAAGCTTGGAATCCATATTCAAAAATGGGTGTATCCTCTTATCAAAAATTAACAATTATATTGGTGGATGGAAAATCGAGTTGTAAGTATCATATTTTATGATTCCCATATACTGAGTTTTTCAAATAACTGGTTTTGCAAGATGTAATTGAATCAGGTAATAGGACATAGCCTTCTTCTACTTTTATTTGGGGTCCCTCTATGTCTCAATATGAGACACGGAACCAAAACTGGCAACCAGGAAGCATTTCCCCCTATACTCTCAGCTATAAGACTACTCATGGTAACCACTTAGGGAACCTTTTTACTCTTTGCCTAAGGGCCGTGGCTCAGGATGAAAGGACAGGTAAACGTGGGGCGTGAGAGGCATTTCTCTGAGAGGCAATGTTTTCTTTGGTTTTCAGGGAGAGGTTGGTGCATATATCTCTCCCACTTTCCAGAAAGTTTGTCATAAAATATATGGAAGCTACTAAGACATCCGGGCCGAGAAGATTGCAATAGCCATCAACTCTTTAAGAGCTGCTCATTTTGTAAGCTCTGGTGTAAATTTGCAAGCTATCATTTGCCCCAGCTCTCTCAAGGAAAATAGAAAAGAATGTTTTACTCATGTTAATAACATCAGATAAACTGTTTAAGGACAGGACACCTAAATCTTTATATTTACCAGACTCCTATAAAGTCATCAAGGAAGTCTTGGGCTAATTAATGCTTAAGCAACACACCTCATCCAATTTTATTTAATGTGGACTCTCCACAATGACCCCCCAAAATTGAATTGAAGCAGGGGAGAAATTTTGTATAAAGATTTGTCAACTGATTATACAACCAACAGATTGTGGTGGAAACTCTTTCTTTAAAAGATTTTGTGTAAATTTTTTCCAAGCTTTGTAATTGCAATATTTTTCTACCAGACTATCATATTTCACAGTACAATCTTGGATGTAAAATACATTGGAATTTTTATTGTATGTATGGAAATGAGTAAAAATGAAATATTAAACAGGGCCATTCTGCAAAGAACATGGACGTTTTAATATATTAGATCATATTTTTGTTCGTGTGAACGAAAACATTCCTGTTCTTTAATCTGCTTTCTATAATGCTATTATATTTTTTGTCAGGATTATCTTAATCCTTGTCAGATCAAGCCTGTTGGATTTTATAATGGGTTAGCAGAGCATTTTTTCATCTTTTCCCAATGTTCAACCGTTACTTATTCATCCACAGGCACATTGATGGGCTAGCAACAGGCTGAACCAGTTGCACCCTCAACAGATGCATACTAGTCCAATCAATGGTGTAGATTAAAATTTATGGTAATTCCTTATTAGTTGACTTTCCTTCAGTTTCTTTTCCTCTGCCAAGCCATCTGCTGTTAGCGTCTTCTAAAATACAGCCTCGATCCAGTCATCTTCTGTTTAAAACTTTCAATGACTACCTATTGCCCCCAGACTACTGCAAATGGTTGGTAGAGCCCTAAGCCCCTGACTCTCTAGTTCATACCTATTGAGAAGTTGAACCTCATCTTCCACTTATTCATTCACACCCTGTACACCTCAGCAAAATTGGCTTGCATCATGAATTTCATGTTGCCTAAACTTGATCAAAATATATCTCTTCTTCCTCTTCTTTCTCTGTGCCCTAGACCCTGCTCAAACCATACATCTTCCAAGGTCCGAATTTCAGTAGCACTTTATTTATATGTTCAAAGAGAAATAATTGCTTTCTCCCTGGTGTCGAATGTTTTGTGCATAAGCCCTACTCTTCCTACTGGAAAGTGGCATTCTTGAGCACAGCATTAATCCTAGTTCACCTCTAACTTTTATAATATGCTTAGTAAAATCTCAATAAATATTTACTCATGAGTTCATTTAAAATGTGAAAGGCAGAGGTTTAGATTAGACAAAAATCTCATGCTAGTTGTATGTAACTGAGTCAAAGATTTAAATGTGAAATCGGGCTAAAAGATGATTTTTATCTGTTCTATTTATTTTAAAATTAGAATATTAAGAGGCAGAATATTAACAGATTTGTTTATAATCCAGATATGATAACATTTTGGATAGCTTCAAAGTGTAACTACTTTTACTTCATTTTTCTTAAGTCATTCCCACAGTCACATCCTAGACCATGTCAACTAAACTTACTGTAGGGTCCTAACATCACCATTCTACCGTGATCAGCCCTCCTTTCCCCGCTTATCAGCAAACTAAACCAATGCCCTGTTTTTATTTCTTCTTTTGTTTTGATCTATATGCAGACCTATAATATGATGATGTAGAAAAAAAACCCAACTAAACAAACATGTGCTTGGTAATCAAGTAGATCCGGATTTATTCCCTGCCGTGTCCCTTTCTGGTAACATAATTAGTAGCATGGATCTAAACTTTCTGAACTGCAGCTTCCTAATAGGTACATTTAAGATATTGAAAAGATACTGATAGCTAGTATTATTAAGACCTTGCTAAGTATGTACTACTCTAAGTGCTTTACATTTATTATCATAACTCTGAGCTCTGCGAGGCCTGTACTATTATTAGCCCTGTACATCCAGATGAGGTAGATACTATAATATCCCCCTAGGTGAAGTAACGGAGGCACAGTGAGGTTAATTGATGTCCAGAGTCACTCAGTTACTGAGGAACAAAGCCAGAATTGAAATTCAGCTTTGGTGACTTCAGAGCTGATACAAAAATGATTACTGTGAGAATTACTTGCAGAGGTCAATGCCAGGGTTACAAATGGTGTTTCTCAGGGCTCTGGTGGAGCAATATTAACGCGAGCATAGAATGTGTTCATTTTACCCCGTTGCTAACACTGCCTATGATGGGATATAAGGAACAAATGCCACGGCCTACTCAACCATGCTCCCTCCCTACCTGCTGACTCAGAGTCCTTAACCAACTTTTCCTTTACTGTTGCAATTTTTTAAATTGTGGCAACTGTCATGAATTTCATAAAACCCATAGCACCTGTCCATTTTACCAACTGAAGACTCTCACTAATGACTGGATAGCCACGGGCACTCTCCGCACTCAGTGCTCAGCACAGCCCTTCTCCCCCACCCTTCCCACCCTTTCACTCTACCGGCCGTCAACAGAAGGAGGAGTTTCCAACCAGAACTTGCAGCCAGATAGTCCAATAGATTTTACAAATATTCTTTTCTGAAGTATTTAGTATATGTTTCTATACTTCACTTGCATATATAAAGCAGTTCATTTGATGGTCTGGAAGTGAGACACAGTTTTTTTTTTTCTTTTACAGCCAAGGACTTGAGGAGGAACATTTTTAAAATAAATATTTACATATTTATAAAATTACAAAAAAGAATATTTTGTACATTTTTGTAAAACATTAAAAATATAGTCTCCTACTTTTCACCTTTACAGTACTTACTTTTAGCTACAAAGGGAGCAGAAAGTGTGTTTCAGGCTTGCCTAAGCCTTGCTAGCTAGTGGTTACTGGCTTTACGTGACTGAAGACGTACAACTGAACATAAGGCTGGTTGACTTGACCATGAACTGTTCAGTTAGGGCTGGTCTATATGAAGCGATTTTGAATGCATAGGTCAACGTTCTCAGGCCAGAGGACTTTGGCACACTACAAGGGACCTCGGAAATGGTGTTTTCTCCCTATCTGACCCTCCTGATGATCCTTAGACAAGTGTCTCTCTGGAAAAGCTGGTTTCTCTTAACGCCCCCTTTCTGTCTGCATTTCTTGGATACCAGACTTGCTTACTTTGTAATATCCTCAAATCCCATGATTTCTTCCTCTTCAGCTTTTTCTCCAAAGAATCTTCCTTTTCTCCAAAGTGTTCATAAACTTCTCCATGTCTTAGTCATCATAAGACTGAGCACATTTCCTGGTGACTGAATAAGTTTTATTTTTCAATAAAAACAAAGAGGGATAAGCAAATTGCTTTAACATCGTGAATGCTCATTAAAACTCAGAAAAATACTCAGGAGCAGGGATTGTTCCCTTAAAAAACAATTTTATCAGAAGGTTGTTGAAACCTTTGAGTATTGTCTACAATGTATAGAAGTATTATATTGATATCATTGCCTTGTATTGTACTTTCCTAAAGCTTTGATCATTTTCCATCCCATTCCATTAAAATTATTGTTTAAAAAAGGAACACAAAGTCTTTCTCTCTTTGTCTGATGGGCGCCAGACCAAAGTTGATTGTGCCATAGAAATAAAATATTTAGCAGGATTCAAAGCAGTGGAAAGAAAGCTTCTGGAGACCAGATTATTTCCTTACTCTCTTTATAAACAGAAAAATTTACAAAACAGGCTGAGTTTTATCATAAGAATAAAAAGTGGCACTCAAGTTGCCACTGGGTTGTCCTTCAAGAAGACCATATTCTAGGCACTTGAGTCACTGGGTTGACCTTGAAGAAGACTATGCTTTTTCTTGATGTTTAAAACCCCAGGCTGTGGATCTGAGTCTGATTCAGCAACATTTGTCACTAATTACGGGATTTTGGTGAAACTCCCAACCTCTTTAAACCCTGGTTTCCTCATCTGTAAAGTGAGTTTCATAAAAACAGCTTCCTTGTATATTGTTGTGGATATATATGGAAATGTATAGCTCCAATTGATATTAAACATCTTGAAATGACCTGACATATTGATTATAATTTCTTACAATTGGTAGAATGCCTGAAATTCAACTGTTGTACACAAGCATGAGTTTTCATCGTATGAGAATAAAATAAAATTAATTCAGAATGGAAACTGAAAGGAAGTAACTAGGAGTGACAGCTCATCTCTACTGCTATACAGACATACCCATTGGTTTGCCAAGTAGGTGTTAGTATTCATGAGTCAGAGCAATGACTTTGTTCTGTTTGTTACCGATGGGAGATTAACCTGTGACGTTTCCCCAGTGTCATTTACACAGTGCTCTATATGACTAAGCATGATTTTTTTAATATTGTGATAGTATTTAGAAATGATACAAGTAGAACACAGTATTTACTTACTTACTTATTTATTTATTCATTCATGTATTTATTTCATAGGAGTTACAGGTTTAGGATAATGATTCTTATTTTTTTTTTAATTTTCCCTATGGTATTCTTCACAATTCACTGAAATTCTTTTTATTTAAGCTGCCTTGTTTAGGTCTCACTAGAAAAAAATTTTGTTTCTCAAAGAAGAATCGTGACTGACCTTTAACAATTTCATAAAAATTTGGAAGTTTTATTAAGCTAATTAAGGTACATTATAAAGTGTAATTTTTGTTCCGAAATGCTTATACATATTTATATTCATTTTTAATCATTATGGGTTGATTAGCATTTTAGTCTATAAGGTAGATATGACCTTCAACTTGCTGATTTAGCTTTTGCTTTTCCTATGTTAATTTATGAATAATTTACATTTGGCCCAAGAGCATTTTACAATACATAATGACATGGGTATTTTGATAAGCTGCTAATTAACAATTTTATCAGCAACCTCTCCCCAGTACAGAGCAGACATGCCTTAGGAACTTTGTGCTTTTAAGTATGTCTAATACAGGGCTTTGCCAGGTGTAGTAAGGAACAAAAAAATTAAGGAACTGTTAGATTCTGTAAGCTACTTGATGAATGTTTTGAAGGTCAATTCAAGTACTTTTCATAGACAATTAATATCCCCTTTCCTTATTAAAAGCATCTATTCATTTTTTTTCTGTGCTATGTGTGTGGGCTATGTAAATTAACTGCTGATGATTTCAATTGGTCTGAAAGTTATTATGTAAATACCACTTATTTTTGCAATAGAATAATGAGTAAAAATATGTATGTCCACAGAAAATGCAACTCGAACAGGAACCTGTTTAAAAGCTATTCATACTGAAACAGTATGCTAAGTCAAAGAAGCTAGTTCCAAAGGACCTGTATATATGGTATGATTCCATTTATATAAAATGTTTAGAAGAGGTAAATCTATACAGAGCATATATTAGCCTAGCGCTTAAGGCTGGGGAAGTAAGACACGAAGGATTATGGAATGAATGCTAATGAAATGGGGTTTATTTTTAAAAAATATGTATGTATGTATGTATGTATTTTAGAGAGAGAGGAGAGAGAAAGATGGGGAGAGAAACATCGATGTGAGAGAAAAACATCAACTGGTTGCCTTTTGTAGATACTCTGACTGGGGACCAAACTTGCAATGTAGGCATGTGCCCTAACAAGGAATCGAACCAGTGACCTTTCTCTTTGCGAGATGACAACTCAACCAACTGAGCCACACTAGTCAGGGAAAAGTAGGCTTTATTTCTGAATTGATAAAAATGTTTCAAAATTAGATTGAGTGACGCTGGTACCACTCGGTGAATACACTAAAAATTATTGAATCATAAACTTCAAATGGTTGACTTTATGGTGTGTCACTATATAACAATAATGATATTAAAAAAGTAACACAAAAATGCAATGCAAATTATATTAAAGTATGAACACGATGGTATATTAAAATTATATCAGGATAAAATCCCTAAAGTACATAGTAATATTTACATATATTTTAAGTCTAGTACCATTTATTTAAAAGTATAATCATAAGCTTAGCAGTTGCTTAGCAATCTCTCATTTCTCATTTCTGCCATTATTATTTAATTCTGAAAGAACCTAATATGAGATCACAAGGCCCTTCCACCTTTTCCTGCCAGAAACGGTGGTAAACAGAGTTAAAGATGGCCTCCTCCACAACCGATGGGTAACCCAGATCCGCTTAGAAAAATCACCAGTGTTACAGTTGCAGGCTCCCTCCAGCCCGTGATCTACTGCTATTGAAGTACAACCATTTGTTCTCATAGCACAGTTTTCTGAGAAGTACTTGCTATGACTCATTTCTACTTCGGAGTCACAATCTTTCCCAGTAAATTCAAACTCTCCATGGCATCGGGGCTAGCAGTAGAGAGGTAAGGATGCAGAGTCCAATAGGAGAAATGTATATGGTGCCATTCCTCTTCTGGCTTTAGAACTAGGAATGAAGAATGGAAGGTTAAGATAATTACAAATCTTCAAAATGTGGGGTAACATTTCATGCCAAGGAATACAAAACTAGATGAGAACACATGTACGGATAATTTCTAATTTTAAGTACCTACGTGTGACAGAAACGATGTAAAATTGCATGTAACCTCCAAAAGAACTCTGCAAAGGTACAAACGAGGAAAGCAGTTCAGACAGGCCAAGCATGCTGCCTGAGAATACACAGTTATAAGCAGTGTACAGACCCTAAATTAAAGAAAATAAAATACCTCCAGCCTCCTATCGTATACACATATAAAACATGTGTATACATGTGCACATATGTGCATATATAATATGTATACATATATCATATCACCACATAAATTGTCATAATAATAGTAATAATTAATGTTTTATATTAGTTTATAATTTGGCTCAAAGATGGTAAGTGGCTTTTGAAAATTAACTAGCTAGTTGAATGAGAATTAAGAGCAGACTCAAATTTAAGACTTCTGGTGAAAAGGCAAATTTTAAAATATGTCAAGAGATTCCTGTGCTGTATTCCCTGCCTTTTATGAATACTGAGATTTTGGTTAAGGTCAAGGAGTTGACATCTTTTGTTAACTTCTCCTCTTTCTCCCCTTTGTCCTGGTCAGTCCAGGTGTTTGAAAAGTGAATTGCATTCATAAACAGCCACTTTGATTTTTTATCTCTTCTAATTTGTCCCTCTCCTATTTAGAAGCTGATCATTAAAAGCTCAGGGTGCACATTCGGACGAAGTGGGAAGATGAATAATTATGAGGGGAATTGGACACTCAGTTCTTTAGGGAAGGTGATGACCTAACTTGACCATGCCTTTGGTTTCCCAGACCTCCACTGAGTGTATCTAGACTCTGCTTCACTTAAGCGATATTGATTTGGAATAAATCCAGCTGCCTACTTTATAAAACTACTTCTTCTGAACTTACTACTTCCATAATAAAAAAAATCTATTTCAAAATATGTCTACAGTGATGAACTCGACCAATTTAAAAGTAAGATCGTACAGCAGAGTGTCAATTAGAAAAGAATAATGAGAGAAATTCAAGGAACACTGAGGATTGATAGCTTGTAGATTCAGGGTTTTTAATATTCTTGGTAGGTTGGCTCACTTGTTTGGTTCCTATCCTCCAACTCCCAAGCAACATAATGATGGACTGTTACTGATTTGATGGAACAAATATTTTTACATTTGATCTAGTACTATAAACTATGTTATATTATTTCAAATCTTTTTTTAGAAAGAAGCTCTCTTGTGACTTGTTACTTTGGCCTGCATTGATTCTACTTTCTCCTTTCTTTTTAATGATTTTCATGTTTAACTTTTTTCAGCAGGAATGCGGCATTGCTGAATATTGTCAATTTTTATAACCTACCCCCTTGGCTACAATAATGGTCCAGAGATGGACATGTGGCCCAGGCTAGGCCAATTGATCCAAAGAATTCTTCCTGAGACTTTCCTAAACAGAGCTGGCTGAAAAGTCTATTTGCTCCACGTGTGACTGAATTTTGGCCTTCTGCTCCTCCTGTAGCCCTTCCGAGATGTGGCTGCTTCCCTCCTTCAAATGGCACACTGAACGGCCCCTTGGTGGGACCCTGCCCCTCCCCCCCACTATTTCTAGTGTTTTTCCCTCTCTCCTCCGTAAACCCCACTGGCTTGGACTCTGACATCATCAGACCACCCACTGTCACTCCGAGCTGTAGGCTGCTACTGACCCGCAGTCCATTCCTCTCATTCCTGGGGGATTTTCCTCCTGGCTTCCTGACCTTCTTTTTAAAGCCATACATTCATCATTCTTAGTGATTTCCATATCCACGCAGACAACCTTCCTCAAACGGGCCATTTGGTACTTTCACGTTCTCTCAAATACTCTCGCTCTACTCCCTAGTTTAGCTTCTCCCCCCTATTGTCATACCCTGGACTTCGTCCTTACTAATGACTGTGAGCTCTTCCTGATCACGACTTCAGGCATCACATGGTCCTTCCATTCCCTCCTGCTGCTCTAGAATACACCCTCTAAAACACAGTCCTTCCGCCCTGCCAAGACCCGCATTTCCCTGAAGGATTCACCTTTCCACTGTCTCCCACCCCTCCTTGCTCTGATGCCCTTCTGACCCTGCCGAGATCTCGGGGTCAGGCTTTCACAATCACTCCCCACGCAGGCTGTCAGCTCCCTCCTTTTTCACGGCACTTCCCCAGCCAGACCAGCGCTGACTGGGCCCGCCTGTCCATGCCCCCCACCCGGCACCGACGCATGGGGACAATGTGTGTCTGCCACCCCAAGGCCAGAGAGGACCACAGGAAAGCACACGTTCATGCAGGCTGAGTGACTTTGACAGCATGGTCATTTGCCTTAAGTTGGCATTTAACACAAACAGGTAACAACCTTCCCCTTGTCCATTCGTTCCCCTCAAACCTGCGATATTTGTCCATCATGCTCCCTTTTGTCTGATGATTTTGCTTCCTAGGTCTCTGAAATAAAACAGGCAATGGGTATTATTTTCCAGAGAATCAGAATCAGTAGTGTGTGTGTGTGTGTCTATATATATATATGTGTGTATACATAGACACACAGACACAGGGAAGGAGGGAGATCGCCAAAATAATACATTTATGGAATAGTATAGCATGATTTATATATAACTTTTTATAAGTTTTATATATAAGTATTATATATAATACTTTATAAATATCCATGTGTGTATGTGTGTATATATATGCATATCTATATCTATCTATAGGTATGTGTGTGTGTATATATATAGAGAGAGAGAATCAATTTTAAGGCATTGGTTCATGCAGTTGTGGGAGCTCACAGGAGGTCCACAACCCACGGGCTGGAAACTCAGCCAGGGTTTCTGTGTTGCATTGCTGAGGCCGAATTGCTTTTCCTTTAGGAAATGTATGGTTTTTGCTCTACAGCCCTCAGCTGACTGGGTGAGGCTCCCCCATATTTGTAAAGGAATCTGCCTTACTAGCGTCTACTGGTTTAAATGTTAATAACACTAAAAGTTCCTTCCGGAAACATCTGGACTGGCGTTTGACCAAACAACTTGACATCAAAGCCTAGCCAAGTTGACGTGAAATCCACTCCCCCACAACGAGAAGAAGTGCTTCTCCAGCTCACGCCGCCACACCTGGCCTCCCACCAGAGTCAGCTCCGTACCGTGGCTCTCTGTTTTTTTATGTTGCTGTAGACCAGGACTCGTTCACCTCAGCATCCCTGCTGACCTGTCGGGCCAGATCATTCTCACTGTGGGGAACCTCTGCTTTTCATTGCAGGATGCTCAGCAGCTCGGTAGCTCCCTCCAGCTGTGACAACCTAACAATGTCTCCGGACATTGTCAGATGTTCCCTGGGGTAACTGGTCTAGGCGGAGAACCATGGCTATCAATGAACTGTGTGCTCCTGGAATCAAGTGAACACCACATTCCATTTTCTCTCCTTTACTCAAGGTCGTTGCTCCTGCGATTCTTCCCTCTTCACTTTATTCTGTCAGTAAGTTTAGCAATCTCCCTCTTTATTGGATCATTTCCATGTTTATAGAAAAATGCTTTTATTCTTCCCCCAAATATCTCTTAGCCCCACTTCGCCCTTTGCCTAACAGTCCAATTTCATTGCTCCTCTTCACGGTACAAAATTGCTTGAAAATGTTTGTGTTCATTGTATGAAATCTCCTTTCTCCTAGTCTCTCTTCAAATCACTTCAATCAGAGCTTTGCATTGCTCCTCTCAAGAGTGTCGCCAACAACGCCACTCTGCTGAGAACAGTAGACAATTCTCAGCTCTTACCTTGTCTTATAAGCAATATTTCATATAGTCAGTCACATTTTCCGCCTTAGAATATTTTCTTCACTTGACTTTCAGGACATAACATTTTCTAAGTTTTCTTTATATATATTTTATTTTATGTATTTATTTTTAGAGCTAAGGGAAGGGAGAAAGAGAGGGAGAGAAACGTCAATGTGTGGTTGCCTCTTGCGCGCCCCCTACTGGGGACCTGACTTGCAACCCAGGCATGTGCCCTGACTGGGAAGGGAACTGGGGGTCCTTTGGTTCACAGGCCGGTGCTCAATCCACTGAGCCACACCAGCCAGGGCACGTTTTCTAAGTTTTCACTTGCCATCTGTTGCAGCAACTTTTCAGTCAGTCTTGAGTTCATCTTTCTATTATCCCAACTATATAAATTTTGGGTTCCAAGATGTTCACATCTTGAACTTCTTCTCTGTCACACTCACTCATCTGACCACCTCACTTGATCTCTTAGCATTAAATATCACTGTAGGCTGATGATGTCTCATTCCCATCCCTACCTGGAGGGCCCAGCCTGCTCCTGTGCATCCACACTCACGCCATGCCTTGTTTTGGGCATTCAGCAACAGACCCTTGGTTTTGAGCTTGACTAGATGATTCGCTTTGATCAGTGGAATGTGTTGGAAAGTGGTAATGCGCAAGTTCTGAGACAAGGCTGTAAGAAAAGTTGAGAGTGTTCTGCTGCCAAGAACATGCCTCAGCTATCCTCCTGGTCCAGTGATGATTAGACGGTGGAGCGGCCGTGACCTAACCTGCATCCTGTAGCCACACCCAGGCAAGCTCAGTTTCCATCAGCTGGTCCCCAGGCAATTCAGCCAAGTGAGCAAGAATATATGACTGTTTAAATCCATGCAATGTTAGAATGGGTTGTTACAAAGCATGATTATGGCAAGAGTAAGTTAATCTCAACTCCTAATTTTCCTCATGGACCTGGTTTTCTCCCAATCATGCTACTCGACATTGATGATAATTCCTTTCTTCCCACTTCTCAGCATCCCCCGCAAAAAGAGTTATTCTTGGTTTCTTTCTTCTCACATTCTACATCCAAATCACTAGACAATCCTATTTTCTCTACCTTCAAAGTATTTCTCAGGCTTGTGAATCGGGTGCAAGCTACCACCATCTCTCGCTTAGGGTACGGTGAACAGCTTGCAAAATGGTCTCCCTGCTTCCATCTGCCCTGGCCTCTATAGGTTTTGCCCTCCACGCTGTAGTAAATGATCTTGTTCAGTAAATACCACAACCCTCTTCTGCTCAAAGCTTTCCAGTAGCTTCCTACCTCACTTGCAGTAAAAGCTAAAATCCTAATACTCCAAGGCCCTGCAGGTCCTGTGGGATCTGTGCCTCCCCCAACCCCTGTTATCTCTCTGGCACCCTCTTCCACCACTGACACTCCGGTCTGCTCCCTCACGCTGCACCCGCCTCCCTGCTCTTCCGTGAACAGCCAAGAACGCTTCCGGCCTGAGGTCTTTGCCTTGGCCATGCTGTCTGCTTGGAACACTGTTCCTTCTAATAGTTCTACTTCCAAGCCTTCACTCAAATGCCGCCTTCACAAGAAAGCTTCCTTAGTTCACCAGGGCTGCGGTAGCACAGCATCTCAAACGAGGTGGAGTAAACAAGACAAATGCACTGTCTCACGGTTCTGGAGGCTAGAAATCTGAAATTAAGGTGTCAACAGGGTTGGTTCTTTTTCTGAATGCTGGGCTGAGGCATCTGTTCCAGGCCTTTCTCCTTGACCTGGAGATGACCATCTTCACGTTCACATGATCTTTCCCTGTATCCTCACTTCATCTTGCTCCTGTATGTCTCCATGTCCAAATTTTCCCCTTTTTATGTCATATGAGATCAGGGCCCATCCTAATGACATTAGTTTCCCACGAGTACCTCTGCAAAGATGCTGTCTCCAGATAAAGCGACATGCAAGTTATGGGGAGTTAGGGATTTAATGTCTGAATTTGGAGGGAATACAGCTCTACCCATAATACCTTCCCTGATTATCTATTTTAAATTATAATCCTATCTACTTCTTATCATCCTTTTTATAGAACTTATCACTTCCCAACACACTATAAAAATTGAGTTTTTCCCCAGAAGAAGACAGGACCATGATATCTCCAGACTGGAGAACAGTCTGTGTGGCACATAGTAGTTGCTCAATAATTATCAGTTGAAGAACTTCCCCATCTGAATCCATTATGTATTTTGCCTCCACAATGATTTCCTCCGGGACAGTAATTAAGTAGCCTTTCAGGGATCAGATCCAGAGGCGAAAGATGTCTGGCTTGGCTGCCTAGCTGTTGCCTATGGTCCCATCTGTTCTACACCACCCAGAAAATACACATTCTAGCAACCTCATCCTAAGAACACACCAACCACAGCACTGGCATTATAACAACAATCACCAGGAACTTGATGATTCACTTTTATAATGCCTTGAAACTATAAAAGTAATTTTGCATTAAAGTTAACTTTCTGCTAAGTTTGATCCTTCCAGTGTGTTTTTATTCTCCTTACAAAAGATGTCCTTCTCTCTTCTTCATCTCTCTGCGTGCATAATACGGTTGCGTTACACGGGTTTTCTTTCTCTTCCTTCAATTGGTAAAGCGGTGTTTCTTATGGCCAAGAGGGCCAATCAGAGTCAGCAGGCCTGCCATGGAGCCCTGGCCCAGTGCACCAGCATGGACAGCTTCGCTGAGCTCTTCTGCACTCGTCCGAATCGTCTGTAAAAGGACAGGGATTCTGAAAGGTCTTCTCGTTTCCACTTCTCTGTTCATGTGTAGGGATCACCAGGTCTCCCCTAGATCACGTGGATATCCTCGGTATTAATTTACTTACTCTATGGAGAGAACTAGTGGTTCTGATAATCAAAAGGAATATTAAGAAAATAACATATTGTAGTCTTAGAATAACCAAGAAAAAGCGTTCATGGCTACAACAGACTAAACTCTTTTACAAATACCTACCACCATCAGCTCTGCTCTGCCTTTACAATTGACGTAGAAGAGAAGGACATTATTAACTTAAAAGAAAGAAACTATTGAAATAACAAGTTAGTCAGAATAATAAAGTATTATGAGGCAAAGTATAATCTCAATAATAAATCTTTAAATAATTGTTTTAGTGGCTGGTTTTCGAATGATCTTTGGGTTTAGAGATAACAGCTGAAGTAAAAATTATATGTGTGCACCTGCCTTTTATGTGTGGAACCGGTAATATTTTGCAGTATGAACCTGAAACTGTCATCTCGTGATCTGTGGCTTTAACATTCCTTGAAGATGGTAGAGCAATGGATTTGAACTCTTTTTTACCTCTGGTCTAAAATACTCTCACCTCATTTAAAAACTTTTATGTTTAAAGAGAGGCATGAAACTCAGAGCTTTCATTTACCTAATTTTGGACGTGATTAATGCATAGACAGTTGTATACCTACACAAGTACAAATATAAATTCAAAACCAAAAAACCTCAAGTTTGGTTATTTGCCCCTATGTATCTTTTATATGTCATTTTGATTTTTAAACTATGGGAATACATTGCTTATGCAAAAAAAAAAGAATGCAAAATATTTTTATGTTATTGGATTAAAAATACACACACACACACACACACACACACGGACAGCTGCCTTGCACTTCCTTTCTCCAGAGGCAGATTAAGACAGAAAGCCTGAATTAAAGTGTGTCACTGTGTGCTTTCAATGATGGTCTTCATTTCTATGAAAAGGAGAGGATAAAAAGAGTGTTGCTATTTTAGCTGGGCTACCGTGCACATAAAACGGATATTTTTAGAAGAGTCTGTTTGGTGCTTGCTCAGAATGGAAACTTCTTTCCGTCCACAGCTGCTCCTGGAAGCGGCGGCTGTGACTTCGGGGCCGCAGACGCGGGTGTCTGCCGGGAGCCCCGGAGCAAGGTGGCAGGAGCTGGTGCCCTCTGCCCGTTTGTGTTCCTGCTTTGTTCCGGTGGCCGTGGTTTTGGGACCGCGCGACAGTGACGCAGTGGAATAAATCCACTTTGCGGGACAGTAAATGTTCTCATGTGCTGTGTCATCATACATGTCACTCCTATTTCTGACGAATCCTGAAGCACCTTCATGAGGAGGCCCCGTGTGTGGCTCAGCAGGAACACGTAGAGATGCCCTTCCTGGAAAGGCGGTAGAAGAAAGAAAGTTTGGGGGTGGTTATGAACTCCTCGTCGTCATCAGTAATTTCCTTGGTTTATTTTTCACATACCTCGTTTTCATTTTGGTAAGTAATTCATCCATAATGCATATAGCTAAAACATATCTCTAAAAAGAAAATGTCTAATCCACAATATGTATATCCCAAAACATAAAAGATGTTGTTACTACTGTTCATGCTTAATATTTTATGTATTTCTCAGTATGACCACAGGGATTAGTAATGGGCTTGAATACTAAGATGTTTCTGTATCATTGTCTTCAAAATTTTCAGGAAAAAATACAATTCCCAAGATAAGATGAATTGTGAAAATCTGTTACATGGGTTTGGTAGACAAAAAAAAAAAAAAAAACCCTAAGAAAAAATGGTTAAGAACTGAGTCTTTTCTGTGTTTGAACGACATTTCAGTATGAAAGAGTTCTCACAGAATCGCTAACCCAGCAGAAGTTTCCTGAACAAAGACTGGAGTGTGATTTATAATGGCTATTAATTCTAGCTTATTCACCACCTGAGTGCTTAATTTGAAATCTTTCCATCTAGTAATTCTGTGTTAACTAAACACTATTTTTGAAAGGATTTGAAAAAGTTAATGAAATTGTCATCTCTTATTTTGCAGAAATTCCTCATGCCTAGGCATCTAGCCCTATAGAGTTGTATTCTTTTTTTAAGTGTATTTTATTGATTACGCTATTACAGTTATCTCAATTTCCCCCTTTTGCCCCCATCCCCCCCCATATCTCCCTTCCCCCCAGCATTTCCCCCTCCTTAGTTCATGTCCATGGGCCATGCACATAGGTTCTTTGGCTTCTCCATCTCCTATACTACTCTTAACATCCACCAGTTTTGTGCCTTCCAATTACGCTTCTTAATCCCTGCACTTTTCCCCCCATTCTCTTCTTTCCTCCTCCCAGCTGATAGCCATCCGAATGATCTCCATATCTAGGATTCGGATCCTGCTGTGGTTGTTTTCACAGTGTTTTTTTTAAGATTCAGTTGTTTACAGTTGCAAGTTTTTTGTCATTTTAGTGTTCATAGTTTTGATTTCCTTTTTCTTAAATAAGTCCCTTTAACATTTTATGTAATAATGCCTTGGGGATGATGAACTGATGATGAACTCTTTAGTTTTACCTTGTCTGGGAAGCCCTTCCCATTCTGCCCTTCCTTTCTAAATGGTAGCTTTGCTGGATAATAATCTAGGTTGTAGGTCCTTGCTTTTCATCACTTTGACTACTTCTTGCCAGTCACTTCTTGCCTACAAGGTTTTGTGATTTGTTTTTTTTTTTTGTTTTTTGTTTTTGTGAAATCAGCTGACAGTCTTATGGGAACTCCCATAAGAGTAAGTAAGTCTCTGCTTTTCTCTTGCTGCTTTTAAGATTTTCTCTTTATCTTTTACCTTTGGCATTTTATTTATGATGTCTTGGTGTGATCCTCTTTGGACCCAATTTGTTTGGGATTCTGTGTTTCCTGGACTTGTATGTCTATTTCCTTTGCCAAATAAAGGACTTTTTTTCATTATTTTGTCAAATAAGTTCTCAGTGTCTTGCTCTTCCTCTTCTGCTTCTGGCAGCCCTATGATTGGGATGGTTGTGTGTTTGCGGATGTCCCGGAGGCTTCTTATACCATCTGCATTTTTTAAATTCTTGTTTCTTTTTCCTGCTCTGGTTAAATGTTTATTTCTTCCTTATGTTCCAAATTATTGATTCGAATCCCAGCTTCCTTCCCTTCACTGTTGGTTCCTTGTGCACTTTTCTTTATTTTTACTTAGATAAACTTTATTTCTTCCTTTATGTTGTCACCGTATTCAATGAGTTCTCTGAGCATCCTTATCCAGTGTTTGGAACTCTGCATCTGATAAATTGGCTATCTCCATTTTGTTTAGTTCTTTTTCTTGGATTATTTTTTAAAGATTTTATTTATTTATTTTTAGAGAGGGAAGGGAAGAGGGGGGAGAGAGAGAGAGAGAAAGAGAAACATCAATGTGTGGTTGCTGGGGGTCATGGCCTGCAACCCAGGCATGTGCCCTGGCTGGGAATCGAACCTGCGACACTTTGGTTCACAGCCCGCACTCAATCCACTGAGCTACGCCAGCCAGGGCCCTTGTTCTTGGATTTTGTTCTGGTTTTTCATTTGGGCCACATTTCTTTGTCTCCTCAGTTTGACAGCCTCCCTGTGTTTGTTTCTGTGTATTAGGTAGAACTGCTTTGACTCCCTGCTTAGAGCACCTATTAAGTTGTATGGAGTAGAGCCTTAAGTATTCACCAGGGCCTGGCAACCCACTTCCCTGCTTTCTGGCTCTGTGTAGCAGGAGGACTCAGAGAGGGCACAGTGCTGCTGCCTGGCTTCTGGAGGTTTGGCCCACTCTTGCCCCATTTCCTGTCAATTTGCCCACTTCCTGTGTGCAGCTGGCATCCTTGCAGCTGTGGCCATGGTGGTAAATCCCAGCATGGGTGGGTTTGTGTAAGTTCTAAGTCCTTGTGGTTCCTCTAATTAGACTCTCCTGAAAAAACAGCAGTTTCTTCAGCTGCCTCCATTCCCACTGGTTTTTACAGCCAGAAGTTATGGGTATAAAGAAGTTATGGGCTTGATCTTCCTAGCCCCGGAACTGTGGGCTGTGTGGTCTGGCCTGGGGCTGGCATTGCTCACTCCCAAAGGTATCCTTCCCGATTTTTATCCACCACACGTGAATGTGGGGCCACTTGACATTCCGCCACTGCCAACGTCTCTCTGTGCCACGCCACACTGCCTCGCCGGTCTTCCCCGACCCTGTGTCTCCACCCCTCCTGCCCTTCTGGATGAATATGGCTTCTTGAAATCCTTGGTTGTTGGACTTCCATCCAGTTCAATTTTCTGACATTCCTGGGTGTTACTTGTTTTAAGGTTTAGTTGTAATTCTTCTTGTGGTTGTGTGAGGAGTTGAAGTGTGTCTACCTACACCTCCATCTTGACTGGAAGCTGGTGTTGCATTTTTAAATTTGGAGAAAAGTAAGGAACAGAGGGAATAAGTGTAAGCATGTTATTATGTATTTTTTTAGTATCAACTATGTAGTCCTATTTATTGGGTGGCAAAGTTTTAGCTGCTTCAGCAAATATTTACTGAAAGGTAATTCAGCAAATGTTCAAATAACCATTTTTTCATGTATCAGGAGTTATGTTACATTGACCTTGAGTCACTGCAGTATTCTAAAGTGCCTTCTGTATTATCAACAATGCAGTCATGGTCAATTTAATTTTAATGCTAAGACCATGTTAATATGATTATTTAAAATTGTTACCCAAGACTAATCACCTCTATAGAGTTGCTTATGCTAGCCAGGAAATTTCATGAACATTGAAATTGATCAGATGTTTGGAAATTGCTATATTATAAATTTTGAAAATAATGATAATAACGCTCCAGAGATGTTCTTCTGGAGCATAGGTTTCAATTATTTTATTAAACCCTTTTTGAACTTTTTTATAATGAAATAAGTGATCCTTCCCTGAGCTGCCATAATGGCCCCTTTCACTGCATGTTTCATTACAATTATCTGTTCACACACGTTCATCTTCCTCTAAGATATTTAGTGTCTAGAAGGCAGGAACTGCCTTACTCATGCACGGTGTGGGAACGTATGTGGAATGTTTTGGAGTGGGGTAGCAAAAAAACTTTTTTGGAGATGTACTTGACATAACATTATTAGTTTGAGGTGTTATAACATGATTTGATGTATGTACACACTGTGAAACAATCATCACAATAGCTCTTGTTCCATCACCACAGATAGCTACTTTTTTTTTTCTGTGATAATGAGAACTTTTAAAATCTCTCTCAGCAACTTTCAAATATGAAATAAGTTTTGTTAACTATAGTCACCCAGCTATACAATGTTGAATTTAGCTAAATAATATGGCTGTTTCCAATTTTACTTTTTTTTAATGTTATGAGGTAACATAGTTGTTTTTTTTAAGATTTTATTTATTTATTTTTAGAGAGGGGAGGGAGGGAGATAGAGAGCGAGAGAAACATCAATGTGCAGTTGCTGGGGGTCATGGCCTGCAACCCAGGCATGTACCCTGACTGGGAATCCAACCTGTGACACTTTGGTTCACAGCCTGCACTCAATCCACTGAGCTATGCCAGCCAGGGCTCAAACTTTACTTTTTAAAAACATTTTAATTTAATCTTTATTATATTTTCTTACATTACCATTTAGTCCCCTATACACGCCCCACCCCCCCGTCCCCCCAGCAATCACCACAGTTTCCCTGTTACAGATGATCAGGCCACTATTCCATAAACATGTATTGAACTCCTGCGGTTTGATTGTCAGTGTATTAGGACCAGAGCAGAAAAGGACAAGAACAAACGTCCAGAGATGCCCGTGGTTGCTCTCTGATCGGTGTCACCTGGTGGAATGCATAAACACTTCGGCAGTAACTCTCTCCAAGGAGAGCAGTGCTGCGGAGGTCGAAGGAATACGGAGAAAAGGAGAGCCCAAGGTGGAGAAGAGGAGGTGACAGTTGAGGTTAGTCCTGAAAAGGGAACCGGAAGTTTGTTCCTGCGTCGGAGAGGGCAGCACATGCGGAGGCGTGGGTCCAGGCGAGGCCCAGAGGGTCAGCGGGGGCCCGATGAGGGCTCAGGCAGGTGAGGAGGATGCGTGTAGACGTGGAGGGCTCTGGCTCCTTTGCCTGTGGACCACACCACGCAGGTGGGGAAGGGGGAGAGGAGTGAGCCTTGTGGAGGGTTGTTCTGAAGCAAAGGACAGATGCAGAAAGAACAACAAATTCCGAAGCTACTTAGGAAAACAGTTACTTCTGTAGCACTGCACTACCCACGTGTACGATTTAATTTCATCCTCACAGCAGCCCTGGGGTTTAGGTACCATTTCCATCCGTTCCATTTACAGATGAGAAAGGTTTAGTGGCATTAAGTCACTTGTCCACATGTGAGGACGGCAAATGGCACAATCAGGATTCAACCCTGGAGGCTATAACTCCAAAGTGTATGCATAGAATCACTAAATCTATGCCTTCTGTTTAATGTTTAACACATGGATGTTAGGGAACATGACCAGAAGAGACACAAGACAGAAACAAAATAAAATGAGACATTTGTGCTCTGGCCAGTGGCATTCGGCACCTTTCGGGGCCCTCCAGAGGCACCCCCAGGAGCTCCTGTCATAGAGCACGGGCCTCCGACGCACAGTTTGACAGGGATTGCAATGAGAGCATGACCTTGAGGTGCTCACTAGTAACACTGGATGCTATGTTTGAAAAATGTAAGTGGGAGCACACCAAGAAACCTTTCTGTAAACTGCACGGGTCCGAAGTTTAGCGAAAATCTAAAACCACTGAAGGAAAAAACAAAAACACCGCCATAGCAGCTCGGTGGCACATGCGAAGGGACTTCAGGTCACCCAGAGTGTGTATCTGGGGGGCAAATTGCCTGACACCCTTGCTATTTTATGTGCTGTGTTGTTTGAATATCCCTATTATTAGTTTGCTCTCCTTTGGCCTGTGAAATTGATCTTATGAATTTCCTCTTCAATCCACCCCAGTAGGGGTTCTAATTTACATTTAAAATACACGGGTGGTGAAGTAATAGCCAGAGAGACTCTCTATTACACTGACTGATACTGGTGAGTCTGAACCTGTGCGCACGGTGTTAGCTAATCTCCTGGGAGACGGAGAGAGGGGGCCCCCCCGCACGGACGGGACCCTCTCAACCATGACGCAGTTCGCTGTATTTCCTTTCATCGGACTTGCCATTTCAATCTTTAAAAAAGCAAGCCATCAAATAAATGTTAAGTGCCAGGGTCTGTTTGTTTATTTCATTTCTGGCAGCTCACAAACGTAGCTGGATTAAGTGTGTAGTCTTGGAGCTAGAAAGCTCCTCACGTCTCTCATCGTGCAGGCTTGATTTGCTGGGTGGGCCTCTCAATCCACATTTAATTAAAACCCCTTTTGCTTTTTCCAACGAAACCTCGAGAATACACCAAAAAAGTGTCTGTGTGTAGGGCAGCGCTTCTGTGGCAGCCAGGAGTGGATTGATTTCACTGCATCCTGACTGATCTGTTTCAACGGCAAAAAATCTAATGTGTTCCTTTTTCGCCTGTGCCCTCTAAACTGATTTCATTGGAGAAGAATTTGGAATTTGAGTTGTTTGAATACTATTAAAGACCCAGCGCTCAAATTTAGTGTGAATCTGTATTATAAACCTGCAAAACTCAAGCAATAACATAAACGTGAGTAGATAAAATGTTGAGCGAATTGGGAGTCCCAGAACATTAGATTGTATAAAGGCTGTTTGCACAACACATAGAAATTATGTCAACATTGGTGTTTGCCATGAAGCCCTGGAATTTCCAATAGTTAAAAGCAATGAAGAATATAAGAAAGAGCTCGATCAGTAAGTAGTTATGTTTCCCTTTCTTTCTCAATGTAAACACAAATATATTGTGACCTTGGTTAGATGCGAAGGGAGGGAAAGGAACTGTGGTTGAATATGAATAAGTTTACAATCATGACATCATAAATTTTCTACTAATTTTTATTTATATGGCACTATCCTTAGGATCTCAAAAATGTTAGATGAATTCATAATCCAAATCATCCAATTAGAAGTAGCCCTAACTTTGTTATAATATGCCTTACCTTTAAGTAAGCAAGTGTATATTAAATTTTATAATAAAGAATAAATACAGGTTATTACCCATATCAATTTTATCTTATATTTGGATAAAAAATACTTTTTACAAATGTCTACCTGATTTCTATTACTCCCTTTCATATTACTAGTCTATTACTATAAAACGGTCTATTTCCACATGATAAATAATTGCGATTGTAAATGCATACAGAAAAATTAAAAGTGGAAACACTGACTAAAATTTAGGAAATGAGTAAAATTAGTGTAATAATGTCTGAATTATTACCACATCACTGATAATATGTGATCAAGTAGAGTTAACCAGATTTTATGGTCCTCGTGAGAAAGAACCATGCTGTGTTAGACCAATGTTCTATGTCAGGCCACACAAGCTGCTTCGAACATTGTTTCTGTTGTGTCGGATGTGACAAAAATACGGTTGTAAGGTTGGAGACGGTTGCAGTCATATGACTCATTTCTTTGAGTTCAACTCAGCCCAGAGCCCAGTAGAGAATCACATCATAGATCTAATAACCTCAACAGGTTCACTTTAAAAACAAGCAAGCATTTTTTGTTCAAGTTAGCCTAGTAATTAAGAGAAACTCTGATTGGACACCTGAATTATGAAATAAGTGCTCCAGCCCTGGCAGGTGTAGCTTAGTGGATTGAGGGATGACCTGTGAACCAAAGGGTCACTGGTTCAATTCCCAGTCAGGACACATGCCTGGGGTGTAGGCCAGGTCCCCACTAGGGGACATGCCAGAGGCAACCAGGCATTGATGCTTCTCTCCCTCTCTTTCTCCTTCCCTTCCCTTCTCTCTAAAAATAAATAAATAAAATCTTTTTAAAAAAGAAACAAATGCTCTATGTCATTTAAATTCAATACGTATTTGCAAAACTTTCTCACTGTCATTAATTATCCAAGTATTTTGTGTAGCCTTAACAAACATCGAAAGTTGCTCACCATACATGAAACAAACAAGTTACCAAATTTGGACTGGGGCATGCCCGTGAGGGCAAACTAGCCAGGCCAAGTACTTGAGGTATCATAAGAAGGCACTGCTTTGAGGACAAGATCTAATCATGCAGAGTTCTGGATCACAGAATGTAGGTTAAGACACTGCTTAGTCATGGTTTGCATCTTGGCTCAGCCCAAGGCTATTGGGCCCTCACAGGGAACACTGAGCCCATTTGCACAGGATATTGTAGGAGAGCAGAGCTTTGGGATCCGAGGAGGATGCAGAAGCCTCCTGGCAACAGCAGAACTCCACCATCACTCCTGGGCTCGAGGGGCCACGCGAAGGAACTCTGGCTGTACAGGATGGACACTAACGAGCAGCCGTGGCTTTGGGTAGAGACACTGAGCAGGCACCATTTCTCAGTAGGAAAGGAACCAGGGAACAAATATCCCAATCTCACCATTCCTGTGTCCTTTGATAATCTGCCCCATGTCCCATTGAATGAGCCCCATCAGAAGGCAGGGAACAGTGGAGACCACTGATGCATGTCTCCCAAAATCAGCCCCCAGAGGCATAAACAGGTTGCGTGTGGACGGACAAACAGGTAGGAGCGGCACAGCAGGCCTGCTGAAGGCAATGGCCCGGGCGCTGCTGAGCCGGAGTCGAGTTTCAGGCAACAGGAAGTGTCTCTGATAATGATTCCATCTTCACTTAAAACCCTTATGTTTTGTTCATTGTGTGGTTTTGCATTAATTTTGATTCTTAAAGTATGGCATTGCAATATTGCTTATCTTTTGATGACTGAGTTTTCTGGTACCTCCTTCTATTTTGTACCTGAACTCTTGCCTCACTTTTGTCACCCCAATTTCACCCCAAGTAATTGCAGTCCACGTTCTGCACCTCGCTTTGTTGTGATTATCCAGAAGTGTACAGTGTGCCATGCTATGTTTGCTCCTTTCAAGAACCCGCTGTGAGTGATCATTTTAAAACATAACTTCTGAAAAATGTGAGCAGACCTGATCAATTTTATGACAGGAAATCTAAGGAGTTTGCTGTTTGGACATAAGCACAACTATGTCTCTTAATAAACGTTCTCCGACAGAAAGCGGCTTGGTTTTGATCCTGAGTGTGATCTGACTTCTAGAGACAAGCTTACACTTGAATGTAAGCTGCTGTGATTACATTACCAGCGGCAGTTTATCCCACGGTTTGCCTGATGTCTTACTCATTTAATTTTAGATTACCCTGTGCCCCTCTGCCTTGCTAGACTGTAACATTTATGAAGGAAAGCATAATAGTTTGGTAGGTTTTCTTTCCTCGCCATTGTAGCTCTAGCAACTTGCAGATAATAAACAATCAATAAATATCAATGGAATGAAATACATGCATTAATAATCATAAAATATAGGAACTATGAATTTCAGAAAATCTATTTCTTCCTATCAGGTCTTAAAATAATAACCACCTTACTACATGGTCTAAAGAATCTTGCCTTGTAATGTGGTTTGTGGTGATTCAGAATCAGAAAATTCAGCTTTGGAAAACATGAGACAATCTATGGCAAGTGGTCTAGGACCACTTTACAAAAATATATTTCCCAAAGCTTAATAATTTCTTTAAAAAATTGAGCTTTGGTTTAGATAATTATCCAAAGTTTATTTCTTTTTTTTTAAATTTTATTTATTTATTTTTAGAGAGGGAAGGGGGAAAGAGAGAGAGAGAGAGACAGGGAAAGAGAGAGAGAGGGAGAGAGAGAAAGAGAGAGAGAGAGAGAGAAACAATGTGCAGTTGCTGGGGGTCATGGCCTGCAACCCAGGCACATACCCTGACTGGGAATCGAACCTGCGACACTTTGGTTCCCAGCCTGTGCTCAATCCACTGAGCTATGCCAGCCAGGGCTCAAAGTTTATTTCTGGTTCTTAGCACTATGCTAGGCTGCACATAAGACAGAAAACAAACTAAAGACGTGCTCCCTACTCTTCATTTACAAAACCAAGCACATGATGTGATCGTCATTCACCATTAATACAGAAGCTCTTGGATAAAATAGGTCAGTATGACATGAAGAATTTGAGATAGCTTCATGAGTAAATTGGAACTGGAACCCAATTCCATCCTAGCAACATTTGAAATAAAATAGAAAGTAGAGTGAAAGGATTTGGGTAGGTGGAAAAGATACAAAGGATTGTCTCCAAGGAAGGGTTACGACATTAACAGAGGTACAGATTTCAAGCGAAAATTTGTATTCTGGGGACTAAGGGAAGGGCTTCTCCCAGTTAGGTGACGAAGCGTATGTTGGGGACTGATAAAAATAAGGTTGAGCATAAAGTTTGCAAGCTTCCTGCAATGTTTATTCTTATACGAATATCCGGCCGGGGCCAGGATTCTGCTTCACCTCCAAGTCTCCCCACCACTTGTGCACACGGTGTGTGAGTTGGATCCACAGCAGCCTTCACCTCAACATGATTCCTGCGACCCAGACGTATAATCCATCCTTTAGATCTGTGCCATGTAGCAATCTCAGGCTCAGCCTGTGTACATTTTGCTGATACGACATCTTGCCATAGCTGACTCCTGGGTCCTGGATGCCAAGCTGGACACCTCCCCCACCCACCACAAATCTCCCTATATACTTTCATTGGGTCTTTAATTATAAACTAATCAATCACAAATTGCATCCTTATTTTCATTAACCCTTGTCTAAGTGGTCGTGTGATGTATGTTTTGGTATAAAAGACAGGACAGGCATAGTTGACTCGTTGGGCAATGAGAAGCCGTTATTGACACTCGAAAAGAAGATGAACTGTTCTAGAGGTTTGTACCTCAGCAGCATTTGAAGAAAAAAAAAAAACAAAGTAGTTTTGCACCAAGAATATGAGATCAAGATGAAGGTGGAGCGGGTAAACAGGATAGGATTGGAACTATATTTGGGAAAAATGAATGAATGGGGATACAGAAGGTACAAATTTCACACTTGTGTCTGCACCGTGTTTGTGCCTTTCTCACCTGGGCTATATGACCCAGAGCATCCTAAAATTGGAGGCTACAGCTGAGATGAGGGGGCAGGATCTACGTGACTGGGAAGAAGGCAAGGGTGGTCCCATGCCATGGTGCTTGATTTGGCATAAATGCAGGCACTGAGAAGGGAATCTGGCTCGAACTGAGATGAGCCTTTGGCTTCTGACTGTGTGAAATTTAGATCACGGAAGGAAGCTCTAGTAATTCCATCCCTTCGGTAGTTACACATAAGAATAAGGAAGCAAAAATCCTCTGCGTTTGGATATTCTTGCACCATTGTGAACTTCTATCATCTTTTCTATAGGTTTTATGTTTCTAGATGTATTTTGCCTGGTATCTGATAGCCCCCTCAATTTACAAGCAGTTGATTTTTAAAATACTTAACTATATATTCTCATTATGTTTGTATGTTGTTCAAGTTCGACATCTCTAGGCTTTTAAAAAACTTCTTATTTTTAGTAAGTAATGTAATAGAAGAGGAGGAGAAAATATGTGAAAGTATTTTTAAATAACGGGGTTATAATTTTAGTTCAAGTTCAATTGTTAACATATACTTTGGGGATATTTATAAGAAATACCACATTATAATCAGAGGCTTTTAAACACTAATTGGCAAACGTATCTTTTTATAGACTAAGCCTCCAAAAATACTTTTTTATTTCCTTTTTAAGTGACTGTCTGACATGACGCTGTGGCTTCTCTCTGTAGCTAGAATAACTTTCCCTGCAAATCCCCAGAACTTCACATGCCACTAACCAAAACAAGCTTAATAACTCCTGGGGAATCATTAGATTATTGCATCCGTTTGCTTGCTACATATGTTGCTTTCGTGAATGTTTGAAGTGCCTTTGCTCCTGTTCTAGGAGATATTTTTTCTTTATAGTATCTGAAGAACTTAGCTTTCATATTTAAAAGGCATAAGTCCAAACATAGTTTATTCTGACAGTGCTTTTTAATATGTTGGGGTCAAATCTCCCTTTGAGAGATAGAAAACACAGAAAATGTCTCCAAGAATGATGCATTTGCCCACACGGTTTTGGGGTTAATGTCAACCTCCAAAACCACTTTATGAAATGTGGATGAACACTGTTCTGAACTCTAGAGTTAATTAGTAACTCATGAGTGCAAGAAATTTAACTAAAGGAGGCTTCTAGTGGAACCAACATGAATAGGTCCCTGAGCACGCTGGATCGCATGTCCTGACGATGGTGATGCGGTTCTCCCTGCAGGTGAGCCATAGCTGTGCAAGCTGCTTCGCTGCTGGGAAATGCTCTCACCCTCATGTATGTGTAGGGAACCATTCCCTTCTAGTCTCTTGTCATTCTTTCAAATCTTCCCAGAAGACCACATCGCTAAGCACTTCATGGCCATGTCATCCACTCCTCTGTGTGCATGCTCCCATCATTCATGTGACAAGTATTTATGAAGTGTCTACTTCATATCAGACACTTGGCACAAAACAGACCAAACTCTCTGCTGGATGTGACTTACGTTCCAGTAGGGAATGACAGAACACAGAAAACAAATATGTTAGAGAGTGATTAATACTGGGAAAAAAATAAAAGCTGAGCAAAGACGCTTGGACACTCCTTCCAACCAGAAGGGAGGTGCAGGTCCCCTGCCCTGGAAGCTGGGCAGGCGCTCTGTCTGCTTTGACCAGCAGACAACCGTGGAAGTGGCTCAGTCTGCAGAGTCCGGCTCTTTCCTTTCCCGAGCTCTGGCGTTAGACATCTGGGTAATCTGGTGGAGCATCCTCATGAAAGCTCCCAAAAGTACATAAAGAGGGACCCACGTGTGCAAGGGTGACAGCCATTCCTGTCAAGAAGTCAGACACGAGAGTGAGGCCTTCTCGGACCCTGCACATCCCCCCACACTCCACCTGAATAAACCAAGTGACCCAGCCAATGCCACGTGGAGCAGAAGGTCCATCCGGCACACTCTGCCCTAATTGCTGACCCAGAGATCATGACCATGACACAATGACCATAGATTTAAGCCACTGAATTCGGCATGGCTTGTTAGCCAGCAGTGGAGAACTGGAACCATTGTGGTGGCCCCCACAAAAACTCATGCTATGTTATTATTCCAGGCAAGACCTCAGTGGTCTGGCCAGTTCTTTCTGCTCACTAACTGATTCCCTCTCTCGTCTCCCACTGCCCTGTTCTGGACCTCTCCCTCAGTGATCAGACCCAAACCACTTCCCCAGCTCTCCCTGCAATCATCACAAGACCTGGCCTCGCCCTGAATAAAAATATATAATTTGACTGATACTGAATTATCAATATTAATTCTCCTCTAGCCTGCATTTCCTTAGAGAGCTGTGCACCTTCCACCATTTCCTCCTCCTTCTCCTTTTCTTAGAGGAAAGAGTCACAATGATTTCCAAAGCCAATTCTTCTGCAATGCTTGCATTTCAGTCCCTTTGGTCTCTCCTAATTATCCCTGGTAATATTTTTATTGCCCTTCTTCACCCTCCTACTTTTTCTATGCCCCCAAGTAGCCTTTCTCAGTTCTCACCCAATTTCACTCACAGCAGCAACATTCTTGAAATACTTTATTTGCTGTCTTTCTAAGACACTGAATTTTAAACCATCCTGCACACTCCTGTCATAATTATATTTCTAAAGCAAGTATTATACTATGCAATTCTCTTTCTCATGAACCGTCAATAGCCCCTGGTTACCTTCTAAATGAAGACCACAATCTTTTCATGATAGACTTAACTCTCCATAAACAGCCTCGTTCTGGTTTTCCTGTCTTCGTCTGTAGACCTTTATTCAGTGGAATGTTACAGACGTCTCTGCTTTCTTTCCTGGTGAATCTTCATCCTAAAAACTTCTCCTCCCTTCCTGGATGCTACCTGTTCTTCAGGGCACTGCTAGGCTCCGCCTCTCCAACCCAAACGTCACTAATCGCCAACACATAATGGATGTCTCCTTCTTCCCATCTAGATTTCACCTGCTTGCATTTCCATGCTAGCATTCTTTCTCTGCTTTGTTAACTATTTTGCATCAGCACTGCTTCTTTCATGCTTACTCCACTCAACAACATTTTAAGGATGATCGGGTAGTTGACACAGGGATCTGTGCCAAGGAAACAGAGACAATCAGAGCTATTCATTATTCTCATGAAGCACACATTCCAGACTAGAGATGGTAACTTGCAATAGGTTTCTTTCAAACTCTGATAGAAGTGGTGCTTCAAAGAGGATTCGAAGAATGAATGTTACAGCCTATGGAAGAAAATCAGAACATTCTCCAGAAGGGGGCTGACGCTGAGTCCTTACACAGTGAGAAAGTACGTGAGGTAAGTGAGGGGAATGAATTCTAGATGGTGGGGGCGATCGAGATGGGGACCATGGTGTGACATCAGGGGGAGCGTGGGCGGACTGCGGGTGCTGGAGTGCGGGCCGCCAGGCAGGGTGAAGGGGAAGACGCTGCTGGAGAGGCAGGCTGGACTGGACCGCGGACCACCTCCTCAACCAGGGCCAAGGGTGTTAGTTTCCGCAGAGGAAAAGGAGGGTGCGGGGACAACTTTCACAGACACAGATGAGAAAATACCTGACGAGAGGTCACTCGGCAATTCTCGTTTCCATGTCTGCCTCCTCCACAAAACTTCCAGGATTTTGGGGATGGTGCTATGATTATTCCACATTCGTGTCACTCCTGGAAGTTGAATGCAACATCTCATACCCAGCAGACCATGATGTTTTTATTTCATACATGAAGTTTTAAAGTTTTCATATGTAAGTAGTCTGTCCGCTCACTAGATCTGTTGTTAGGTTATTTTAATCTTGCAGTGAAGGTGGGAAGGCAGTATTCACGGAAAGATGACTTTGATTGCATTTTCTGCCACAGACCTTGTGTCGGAGAGTCCGGGATGGCTCTGTTTAGTGACCAAGGTGATCCCGAGGCAACATTCTGTTCTACTACACGGCTTCCCAGATGGCGTGCCTGTTGAGGAAGTGGGGTTTCTGGGCACCCTTCTCCACACCCTCTGTGTAGATGAGGAGAAACCCAATGGGCCTGCAGCGGTAACCACGCTTTTCTTGAATGGGCTGCCTCCACACCAGGTTCAGATGTGAGGATGAAGTCTTATAAGGGAGTGGTCTTCTTGGGTTTTTTGTATATGATTCCCTATTGATATGTTAATAGGTTCAACATCTTTTATTATAGGCTCTTCAGATGCACTAGCCCAGGCCAGGGCTCTCGTTGGATAGTAGTCTGTATCTATTTCCTGTCATAAGATCAGGACTTCAGATGCCTTTTGAAAGGAAACCCACACCTTCCTAAATCAGGTACCCTTTGATCTGCTGAAAGAGATACAAGAGTGGTAGCAACTGGTCCAAGAACCCACTCATCCTTCACAGAACTGTTGACAGGAAAGGGACATTCAAGGGCAGTGCCGAAAACCGTGTTAGGAATTGCGCCTTGGTGGGGTCTTTGCTGAGTGTCAAATTTTTCCTGCTTCCTTCTCATCCAGTTGCTTTCCCCGTGTAAGTGATGCTGACAGGAAGCGCAGGACACTTGCAGGTGGAAGGAAAGACCATTTTCCGAATAAGAAAGATATGACCTTAGTATGAGGGCAGGTCACATATATTTCAACAAAGTGCATGAGAGTGAGATCAATAACGGGGCCACGCACTCGACGTGCTGAACCTGGAGGATCTCTTGCTAATGGTTTCCAAAGCTCTGCTACCCGAAGTCCTTGCTGATAGTAGGCGATTTGGCACAGGTGAAGCTGAAAGAATGGCTCTGCAAAGGGCTCAAGTCACAGCGCTTTCCTAGGTCCCGTCCCTCCCCGCTCGTATTCGTCTGCTTTATGGGCAATCCCTTTACTTCCTCCTGGTTGCCCTTGGGTGAAAATTGCTTTTATGAGAGTTTCAGAATTCCAACTGGGTCCAAAGAGCAAATTTTGTAGTTTATCTTACCTAACGAAATTGCCGACAAGAGAGAAGTGCAAACTTTTCTTCTCATGGCTTCCCCACTTGGATTACAAAATCTTCGTTGAGAGGTGATGAAGCTGATGAAAAACACACAGCTGTTTCAGGTGTGAAGAGCGCTGACAGCTTCAAAGACACGGCTTTACCTGATTTGCTTGGCAAATGTGATTTGCAAAGAAAGCAGAGAGTAGAAAATGTCCAGGCGACATTTTGATGGTCACTTCTAAGCATAGCCGCCTCGATTATGTGGTTGTGCTCGCTGCAGAACTCTGACCAGCAGCCTCACAGATGTGTCGCCTGCATATAAAATTCCCCAGCCTGTGAGGTGACTGTCCTAGGGAGATTCATAAAGGGAAGGGATGTTTATTTCTTGGCTTATTATCGGTGAGGAGATGTTGCACGGTGGGGAGGTTTTAACAGATACAGTGCTGGGCTTTGGCACTCGGAGTGGTGGGGGCGTTGACCAATTTACATAGAGACTCCATTGAGTCCATTGAGACTCCATTTCTATGTAAATGAGATGCACAATAAAATTCTACTTTGCGGGAATATTGTGATGCTGCATGAAAAAATACAGGTTAAGCAGTCATTGCATTACTTGGTATTTGGTAATGAGTACCTATTATTACTTTTTTAGAAATTCCTTTTGACACATTACTAAATAACACCAGCATGCACTAAAACTACATATAAAGGTTTTTTTTTAAGTAAAGAAACTAAACATTCTTTGTATAATTAATATTATCTTTGAAAGAAGGATTAAGTAGATACGGCTTTCTCAGTTGTCATTATTGGTCATTTTTAAAAAAATTAATTCTGGAATGTACAGTTCCTTTTCATTATGGTTGACATACAATATCATATTAGTTTCAGGTGTACAACACAACGATTTGATATTTATATACCTCACAAAGTGATCACCATGAAAAGTCCAGTGTCCATGTGTCACTGTACAAGGTTATTGTGATATTATGGTCTGCATTTCTTATGCTGTACTTGGTAATCCACATGGATTATTTATAAGTTTGCCCCTCTTCATCTCCTTTACTTTTTTGCCCGTCCCCCACTGCCTAGCCCTCTGGCAACTGTTTTTCTGTATCTATGAGCATGTTTTGTTTGTTCATTTGTTTAGTCTTTTAGATTCCACCCATAAGTGACATGAAACAGTATTTGTCTTTCTCTGTCTTATTTCACTTAGCATAGTCCCCTCTGTAGGTCTGTCCATGTTGTCACTAATGGTTCTCATTCTTTTCCATGGCTGAGTAGTATTCCAGTGTGTGTGTATATATATGTGTGTGTGTGTGTGTATATGTATATATATATAAATCCATTCGTCTACTGATGAACACCTAGTTGCATTCATGTCACAACTTTTTAAAATAACACTGCAATGAACACAGGGATGCACATACCTTTTTATCAGTCATTATTTAAAAAAATCTCACAGCTTAATACATGAAAAATGTATCACTATTCTTTCAGATTAATTCATTTATTCAACAAATATTCACTGAGTGCATTCCAAGAGAACGTGTGTGAGTGCCAGGTACTGATCAAGTGGGGAGGACACGGCGATAGCTAAACCAAAGCCCTGGCTCCCATAGAGCCTACGGTCCAGGGCATGTGGAAGCGGAGGGGAGACAGCCTGACAATGCAGGAGTGACATGTGGTATGGCACACGGTGACAAGAGCCATGGCAAACAATGGTGCAGGGTGAGGGACAGAGGGAGCGCAGAGGCAGAGATGCTACTGTTGGTACAGGGTGGTCAGGAGAGACGCCTCAAGCCAGATGTCATCTGAGCCAGGCATGTTAAGAAAGTTTGATTCAGATGTGCACAGTAGAAGCTACGTCAGGTGGCTGGCATTAAGGGGACCTTTTAACCTGCAACACAGCTGTCAGTGGTAAGAAATGAGTGTTAAAAAGTCAGCCATTGCCATCCTTTTGTCTCTTTCTCAGGCCCTGACTTCACCACATGTCCAGAGCTAACACCACGTGGCCATCAGAGGATGAGAAACCCCTGCATTTTCTGTGAGTCACAGTGGGTAGAACTCCAAGTGGCTATATTTGTCTAGGGTGGAATAAACAGCCTTTTCTAAATATATGCCTGACCACTTCCCATTAACCGAATTCCTAAACACATATTTCTGCTGGGAAAACAGAACCCAGAGCATGCAGCTCATGGAAAGAGCAGCCAACTTCCCTGTCGCTCTCAGACTTAGAGGTGACACAGAGCTCAGAAGGGAAAACTAACATACTTGGTGGCAGAATAGAGATTGAAAAGACCTCGATATGCTGGCGCTACAACAAAATCAACAAGACAAAATTAGGAAAGCTATGCGTAAACTCCAACAGTGAGGTTTTTAAAAACCAACAGTACAAGTTTGGAATTAGAGTGGTTTTGATAAAATCAAGTCTCCTAAAATAAGCACAGTTCTTTGTCTAAAAACCTAACTCATGAGTTATTTGATGATACCTCAAATACAGTATTTATATAACCTCATGATCTATGAAGGGGATTATTTTTTAGTTTATATTAGGTTGTGGGCTTCTTGAAGCAAAGACTCTGATTTACTCACCTTTTATCCCAGGCCCAAGAACAATTTCTGTTATACAGTATTTTGATCTGCGTAATCACCAACTGTAATACAATATTTGATTATAATAAAGATGTGTATTATACACATAAGGTGAGGAATGTCTCTTTGTATGCTGCAGTGCTTGGGCAGCATCTGCAGTGATGTATTAATTAACATTTGGGTACCACATTGGAGCATGTCCATTGGACTATGAGCACAGAGAGATGAAAGGCTTTAAAGCTACATCGCATGAGAAATTAGCACATAAAATGGACTATTTCTAATCTTGGAAAGAAAAGCTTCAGGAAAAATAATAGCTGTGTTCAAATACATGAAAAGTTTTCATATAAAGAGCAATTAAATGTAGCTTCAGAAAAAAAAGAACCAGAGTCAATGAATAAAATTACAGACAGGCAGCCCCGGCCGATGTAGGTCAGTTGGTTGGAGCATCATCCCATGACCCAAAGGTGGCAAGTTTGATTGATCCCTGGTCTGGGTGCCTATGGGAGGCAACCAATCCATGCTTTCCTCCTGCACCCGACACTTCTCTCTCTCCCTTCCACTCTCTCTAAAATCAATGACAAAATGTTCTTGGATGAGAATAAAAAATTAAAGAAGAGCAGATTTTAGCTCAAAATGCATAATCTAAAATTAAATGGTTACATCAAAAACAATGAGATTCCCATCACTTGAGGTGTTCAAGTTGGAAGATCATCATCCTCCCAGAAATAGGAAATTGGAAGCAAGGGGTCCTAATGCGCTACCCAATGTTAATCTGTGGATTCCAAGATTATTCTATCTTCCAGTAGTAAGAAATACCCTTCTAAAACAATTGTATCTTAGAGAGAAGTGTTATCACTTCTCAGGCCATTATTATTTTTTCCATATGAAGCCTGTTCTCTTGACCTAATTGTACCATTCTGCGGAGCAACAGTTTTGCTCCAGGTTCTGATGTTGATTTCAGACAATGTGGTGGTAATCTGTGTGGATTTCTAGGTAATGTAAGTGGCTGATATGTCATCCTGCTCACAATTTCCCAAGATACTTGGTGTCACACTGCAATGCCCATCATTCCAAGAGACTAGGAGTTCTGTGAATCCATGCTCCGTCTATAGATAAGCTTCTTTGTCACATATTACAATTCCTAATAAAGAAAACAATGTCCTTTTGGCACTTGTTCATGTCTTATTGCTCAAGCATGGAATTATCCATTCATTTGTTCAACAAAAAAATCATTTAATAACATTTATTGGGCCCAAGTGTGTGCGCTCTAGGCTACATTTCCAAGTAAGATGCCCCTGCCCCAAGGAGCTTCCAGCTTTAGTAGAAGAAACAGACATAAGGGCCAAATCAACACAGTGTAATATCCTCTTAAATTGTTTTTCCCCAAGACCCAATGTCAGAAAGGGAAAAAAAAAAGAAGGAAAGCCACAGATTCTTGGTTGGATCATAATTCCCTAGAGAAAACTTTGAAAAAAGTGTTGAAAGAGAAGTCAGATTTTTTTTTTCAGACAGACGAGGTTATTTCAGCAGAAGGAACAAGGGGTATTACCACGGAGGAGCATTGTCAGAGAATTTGCATTGTTCGTGCAAAGGACGCTAAGGGGCTTCCTGGGGTGGTTATTAACCGTGCATGGTCACATGAGGAGCTGCGGAAGAAGTAGAGAGCGGGTGGATCACATGTGGGACTGCCTGAGGGTAAAATGCAGGAGACTGGAAATCTGTGGTACTTCAGAGATCACTGCCATTTCTTACATGAAGAGAAATGACCTCAAGTGCCAGAAGTGGGGTTGGAAAGAAGCAGAGGAAATAGTAAAAAAAATATATTAAAAAGGAAAAATTAACAGGATTTACTGAGCACTTACCAGGTGTGATACTAGCATTAAAGAAGCAAAGGTGAACACACACAATCCTTTGTGCTCGAGAGACAGAGATTCTTCGTAGACATAAGAGGTTTCCACACCAGAGTCCTCCGTTCAAGTCTTTACTGTCCTCTTGGGATCTCTTTGTATTTCACTTCCCTTGTCTGTTGCTGTGACAGCCTTTCCGTACTTTGCTCGTCTAGAAGATTACCTAATTTTGTCATGCTTGCCTGCCCAGTGAAAACTTTCCCCAAGACTTTTCCCCTCAAAGGTAAGTAAGGTTTAAATGATGGTATAAAATTTATCTGAGGCAATGAAAGAAACCCATGTAGCAGATGGATGACACCAAGTAAATGCTCAATAAACACACACAAAAGGTTAATATAGCATCCTTTCTTCTTCAAAAAAATAATATCATTTTAATAGGAGATGAAGCATGGGCACTTTTCTGGGTACATAATGATTCATGTTTGTTGCTTTTAATATGTTGGTTCCATTGGAATCATTGTTTCTTTAAATTTAATGATGTGACCCAGAATACCGATCATTAATTCCTTCAAGTTATTTATTTTCTAGAAGAAAATAGTCTCTAGAAAATACCATAAATAGTTATGGTATTCTTTAGAAGAAAAAAATAAGTAAGCAAAACTCATAGAGAGAAAGGAAAAAAGAAAGAATTAATGCTAGCAAAATCCATGTCTCTTTGATTTCTAATTCAGATGCTTACTGTATTTATATTTCATTGAATTATAAAGCAATTCTTACATGACTCTCTTATTTTGTATATTCTTTCTCTTCTGTTATTACTGCCTCAAGTACCTGGCTTCTTCAAATGAGCTTATCAAAGTGGCTGCAATGACTCGTTCAGAATACGCGTAAGAGCTTCCCAGGCCAGTCCCTTGGTAACAGTATCTCCAGTTGTTTGAAAGAAATGTTGGCTAAAACTAATCATACAAAAGAATTTACTTCATTATGTAAGTAAAGACAAAGTGATTTGCCATGAATTTTAAGACTATTAAGCCAACATCACCCTGAATATTGTCCACATGTGGCCACTGTGCTCACCCACACGGCCCCTGGCGTCCTTTTGAGCCAACACCACCACCTCACTGGGCTGAACATCCATGAACGCAGAGGGGATAGGAAATTAAGCACATTGATTAGACACAGTTTGGCCAAGCTCATTGGGCTTTCTGATTTTGATATCAAAATATTGATTGTAATGGTAAGGAAAACAGATTTGCACTATCAATTTTTCATGCTATCTTTTAGTTCCAATCAAATAGACAAATTCCAATTCATTAAAAAAAAAAGTTCTCAGCCCTTGCTGGCATAGCTCAGTGGATTGAGCGTGGGCTGCAAACCAAAGTGTTGCAGGTTCGATTCCTAGTCAGGGTACATGCCTGGGTTGCAGGCCACGACCCCCAGCAACCGCACATTGATGTTTCTCTCTCTCTCTCTCTCTCTCTCTCTCTCTCTCTCTCTCTCCCTCCTTTCCCTCTCTAAAATTAAATATATATAATCTTAAAAAAAGAATGTAAACTAAACATTTTTTTAAAAGTTCTCTTCAAATGGCAGAGATATTAAAGTAAATTCCCTAACAAAAGTTAAAAGAAGCAATGACAGAAAAGAAAAAAAATATCCTTTTGTTGGTTTCAAATGAAAGAGCTCAGAATGTTTGCCTATGCTGGGTACAATATACCCAAACATTACCTTCACTAATTAGAAGCTTAAGTCTGCATTTAAAGATTTCCCCAACCACAAATTTATCCCAGGAGCTAAAGCAGGGAGGTTGTAAGTTTTTAAATTATTTTTAAATGATTTTCACCAGATGCTTTATGCCTCTGTTTAATGTGTTGTGCCCGGGAACTCCATGTAAAGCCAGGTTAGCTCTGCCCACATGCCGCTCTCCGTGGGTTAGCGCCATAATCCCCTCTCTGATGACTGAGAAGGCAGGACATTTACAACGTATAATCAGACACTGATGCTCCCAGCAATGACTCCTGTGCACTGAGAACTCAGTCTTAATCAAGTCACTGCCCCTCTCTGATTAGTGTTCCCCTTAGTGAAATCATGCTCTCTGCATTGAAACAAAAACATCATCCATCCCGGTGATAACTGAATTTGAACATAATGTGAGGGTGGCCTCTGCCTAGACTGTTCTTTCACTTGGATAGTAAACATTCTCATCTTGAGGTGGTGGGAGGAAAACTTGAAGCAGGAAGAAGGGTAAAAGCTGGGCTGTGAGATGTCTGGCAACATGGCCCGGGGAAGCAGGCAAGATGAGAGTCCGTGCCCCATTCCCAGTGTCATCCAGACAGAACCTCTCCAGACAGGCTGGCAGGCTGGTGACCTGGGGCCACCAGTTAGCATCACTGCTGACTGGGAGTTACTGGTGGCCACGAGGCCCAGGGCACCCACTTATCTTTAAAGGCAGCGAACAGTCGCCGTCAGGTGATGTCATCTGCAGCCCAGAGTAGAACAGAGTTGGAATGGGGAGCACACCATGCCATGAGGTGTCCCCATGTTTTACTGCAATCAATGAAGTTCATTGCCTGAGAAAAGTCAGAAGAAGCAACAACAGAAAAGAAAAAAAATCCTTATGGGATCAAGGGTTACTAGTTAGTTGAACCCATCAGTTGTGTTGGTCTTTGGAAACATATCAACACCATGTTCCTGGATCATATAATCTGAGCTGCCTCCAAAAGCCCTCTCCTATGATATTTTTTCACCCTTTCCAGAAGAGATGGACATCATGTCATTGAGTTATAATGAGGAATATTGTATAATCTTATAAATATCTTAATACATTTATTGCATGGGTGCTCTTGGAGAAATTTGCCATGATCACATAGAGTCTTCCATACAGATGCCGCTCAGAAATTAATGTGAAAAAAAAATCACCTGGGGACTCTGTGAAAGTTCATGGTCTGGTATAGCTAGTGAAGGTGGGACCTAAGATGTTGCATTCATAGTAAATTCCCAGTGTTGTCCATGTTTCTGGTCTGCGGACCAGATTTTTTTGTAGCAAGTTCTATCAATGCCAGATATAATTCAATAAATTCAATAAAAATTAAAAAGAAAGAAAAGCTGTGATTACCAGGGAAATGATTTGTTTTCATTATGATGTACTGTGAATTACATTGAGTTGGACTACAGTAGTTTGGTTATTTTTAACATGTAGTGGGCAGTTTCTCATAATATAATATAACAATGGTATAGGATGCCGATCAGATTTTTCTCTTTGAGTTGATAGCTAGGGCGCTTATAACCAAAAGTGTGTCCCAGGTAACCAAAGTATGCAGAACCACTTACATGGCCTGTATTTTAGTCACTAACTTCCCCCCGTTATACGAAAGGAATTTTTAAATTACTAGTAACAAAAACCTAAACTGGCTTAAGAAAAAAATACAGACTGACATATTTAGGTATCCCAGGTTTAGACCTTTTCCTCTGGCGTGGGTGGGTATAGGGACTCAAATAGTGATGCCCAGCCTTGCCTTACCTGCTCAGGCTCTCAGTTCTGTTTGCTTTCAGTTTTTACACTCAGGCAATTTTCTCTCCATCCTCATGGCTCCTTGCAGCTCCGGGATTACAGTGCAGGCTATCTGCTCAGTAACTCCAACATAAAAGGAATTTCTTCCTCCAGAAATTGAATTTCATTGGACTTGCTTTCACTGCAAAATTGGAGAGCTCTGGCTAGCTAAACCTGGCCCTCATGTCCCCTCTGGACCTGGGTCGACTCTGACAAACCCTCCTTGGCTGAGAGCTGGCTAGGGAGTATTCTTCGAGAGAAAATTGGGAGGCTACATCAGAAAAAGGAAGAAAGTGGAAGAAAGTTCAGTCCTTCCAGGACGCCTTTTTCTCAGAAAGATGGTCCATCCCCATCCTGCTGCTGTCAACATTGGCTTGAGACTTGCATTGGCAAATGACACTTGAGCAGAAGTGATACGTGTCATTTCTAAGTGGAAGGTTTAAGAACCCGGGCAAGCTCTGCCATGTCGTTTTGTCCCAGTGTGATGTCCCAGATTAGAGCAGCTCCACCCACATGGGGTCTGGAGTGAAGATGGCAGAGAGAAAAGTCAGAGTTAACACATGGAGACACATAATGTGAGCAAGAAACAAGCCTTGATGGTGTGAGCCATTGGATGCTGGGTTTGTTATCAAAGCAATTCCTAGCCTAAACTGACTGATAGAATAGGCAAAACAACAGATGTTATAACAGTCCATTCACCTCACTCAGCACATCCATTCTTTTCAAACATACAATTTCAAGAATGCCCACACCAAACTTAATGTGCATAATAATTATATATCTAAAACACATTCCCTTCCTTCTCAAGGAAGGGAATCATAACATCTCGTCCAATTACTGCCTCCAGATCCAAGGTCAAGATCTCTTAGGGGATTGCAATGTCCCTCGGTCAAGTCCAGATTAGCTTTTACTGGTAAAGCAACCCACGGTTAAGTGATATATTTAAATATATTCAACCATCCCCAGTCCATATAATAAATACAGAGTTGTGGAGATAAAACGCTTACAAAACAAAACACTACCAATTACTCCTCCTCTTTTGAAAAGGAGCCAAAAGAAACAGCAGAATGTTGGCATGTCCATCATCAATGATAACTGGAGCCCTTCCAGAAGAATAAATAGGCTTCTTGGTCAACCAGCTTGTCTTTTCCCGTTCTCCTCTCTGCGAGGTTCTGCCTCATTTATTCATCTCCACGGTCACACGCCGGAGGGCCTTGGAGAGGGCTCTCACCTGGGGCTGGTGTTGGGCTCACCTGGGCCCCTATTAGAATGGCAGAGCCTAAGAGTCAAGCGAGGAGGCCAATGGTACCTGTGTCTTGTCTTCAGGCTTCATTTTAGTCTTGGCTTTTTTATGAGAAAGACCTTCACCAGAAAGTGCCTGGGTGTTTCCCTGAAGTCTTATCTTCTCCTCCATCTTATTTCTTATGGTCTCGCTCTGCTGACAGGGGCCTCGCTCGGCCCATGCAGCCCAGCTTGGTGCCCTCCAAGTCTCCATTCTCTCAGCTGTCACAGATTTCCAGCCCTGGGCCGGAAGAAGGGCTATTCGAGAGACAAAAGGAAATGAAACCAAATTTTTTTTTGCTTTGCTTTGTAGTTTGACATGATCAAGTATTAACTGAAATCAAACTTGCCTCTTTTTATAGAACCTTCAAGAATTAGTCAATATATTCCAAAATCCTGTTTTTCTTTCCTGCTAATCTGCTGCCCAGAGAGCCCGTGGGCTGATTGCCAAAGCGTAGAGATTGACGTCACCCATCCACGTTGGTGCTACGTCATGGGGTTTCCAGGTCCCTTCAGTTCAGACGGGGACACAGCTGAGGCTCTGCGACAGACCATGCCTCACTCCTGGGAACCTTTAAAAAAGCAGGTTAGGGTTCTTTTGTTGAAAACCAGAAAAACGCACTCTGGCTGATTTAAGACTTAGATAAATTTTTTGAAAAAGCCCAGATTGGCTCACAAAGATGAAGAAAAAGTCAAACAACCACACTTTGGACAGGATGAGACCCAGGAGTTCCAAGACTTTATAGGCAGCAGACACGAGTGGCGTTGGCTTGGGGGAGAGATTTATTTCATAGAAAAGAAATGTCCAGCTCGGCCCTGATGTCATCATTTTCATTTTATCCCACTTTATTCTGCATGACTTTTTAAGCTTCCAAAAATCCTTTGGGAACAAGAGTCAGACCAAAAAATAATAATACCTGGCCTGTGCATCTAATGAAGGTAGCTGTAGTTGTGTTCTTTCTTGAGACTGCAGAAACTCGTGGTCTCTCCTCTGAATTCCCAAGGACACCATGGGTGTATCATGTCAAATCCAGTGCATCCCAAGCCCAATCCAGGGTTTTCCTTACCCTCCCACTATCATTACTGTTTTCTTCCCCTAACCCTGCCTTACACTTGGTTCTCCTTCATCGCATCTTCTAACTTGGTTTAAATGGCACCAGCAATATTCCCAAACACCTTGGGTAGAAATTTTGAAATAATTTTTATTGCCCCCCCATTTCAACATCTACCCCACTCTTATCCTACTCCCTGTGAATCCTCCAACACTCATTCTGTCTCCAAATGGTCTTTGAAGACTTTTTCTCCCTTCCATGCTCTTGTCTGACTCCAGGCACCCTGTACTTTTTCTTGAGAACTATTTCTTACCTATTTTGGACTCTCCATGATCCCACAGTGTCTAGCACCTGATATATCCTAGTTAAACAGGTGAGTAAATAGAATTTGTAAATTCTGTAAGGCCAGTAATTATGTCTGTCTTGTGGACTACTATGCCTTTAATGCTTAGCAATGCCTGGCACCTGGCGTGTTTGCAGTAAGTATTTAAGAATCATTGAGAATGAATGAATATATACATAAATTACTTTTACGAGTTTTCACAGCATCTACAAAATCACATTGTGTCTACATGTAACATCTCATCAGTCTGCAAAGGAATGTGGGTAGAGAAAAAGAGGTTATGGATGGCTCTTATCAAAATGGAAGTATCTTTTTTTTTTAAGATTTTATTTATTTATTTTTAGAGAGGGAAGGGAGGGAGATATATAGAGAGAGAGGGAGAGAAACATCAATGTGCGGTTGCTGGGGGTTCTGGCCTACAACCCAGGAATGTACCCTGGCTGGGAATCAAACCTGGGACACTTTGGTTCCCAGCCCGAGCTCAATCCACTGAGCTACGCCAGCCTGGGGGAAGTATCTTTTAAATTAGCTAAATGACATTTGCGTACACCCATTTAAGCGAGAAAGAGATGGAGAGCTTGCTTCAAAAAACAACAAAGATTTAAAGTTTCCCCTAGTTGTTCTCTTCCCTGAACTTTCTGGAGCTTTTACCTGCACCACAGGGAGTCTTTCTGCAAGGGGAGTAATTTGGGAGGATGGGTACAGGCAGAGCAGCTGTGACAGACACTCCTGCCCTTGGCTGTTCTCTTGGCGGTGCTTCTACTCCACATACTCTCGGCAACCAGCGGCCCAACAAGCCCACAATATAATTTCAGGGAAGAGGTAGGAACATGCAGTACTAAGTACATTCAATCGTTATCCTTTAGGCTGAACCTCCTCTGAGTTAATTAAATTCCAATAAGTATCTTTCTATTTCCTAAGACTTGGAGGAGGAGTCCAACACACTTGAGAAGTCTCCAAACAGCCATTAGATGTTAATAACGAAGCCCTGTTCCAACCTCTGCTGGTTTCAAATGAGAGGACCAGAGGCATAAAGCTCCGTAGGGCATTGCTAACTTCCTGAGGCACTCGGCTGCTGAAAATGAATTCCTCAAATAATAGAGTTTCTTTTTCCAAAATGTAGCTGGATCAGATATTTTTAGTTTAAAGGTCCTAAAGAGACTTTGCAGGAACGTGCACAGCAAGGGGGATTTCTGCACAATAAATCACTGGAGGTGTGCCACCTTACTGCTGGAAATTTGAATAAATAACGTTGTTGATTTACAGCATATGTTTTCTCACTTAGTTGTAGCCCACCAAAGCACATGCTAGGCAGGGAACATCGCGAGACTCAGCGCCATTTCTGTCTTGTTCAGGGCTGTCTACACAGGAGCTCGCCATGCCTGGCAGAGTAGGTGCTCAACAAAATCTTTGGGTGGACAGATGAAAATCCTATCTAAACACAAGGCAGTCTTCTTGGCTCAGTTCCATGGCAAGGCGGGCAATAAATAGAGTTTTGGTCTTCAGACACAAGGAATAGAAAGAACAGGGGAGAGAAAGGACATATTTTGATGGGAAAATGCTTTTGCTCATTAAATTCTTCGATGGGACCACAAAGAATCAACTAGAAGCTTGGGGAAGGTCTTATGCATGAAATGATGCTCCTTAAAGATGATTATTTTTCACATACCAGGTGTTTTACATATATTTCTTAATTATTATTTATATGACACCTGTCTGTTCTCAGTCCTGAACACAGTACCAGAAGTCTGAGTTTAAAAAACATTCATTGCATAAATGTTTCAGTCAAATTGACTAAAAATACTCAGAATGTGTACTCAGAAATATGCTCAGAATTTCCTTCTAACTTAGGAATTGAACTGTTTTTATCTTTAGTCCTGTTCGTGACCAAAGGTTTTATTACAAAGAAAACTCAATAAACACAATGGCAAAATCAATAGTGACATGTGGCGGTTTCTCCATCTCTAAAATGATAGCTATAATAACACCTAACTAATTTGATAGGCTAAATAATTTCATATATGTAAAGCAAATATAACACTCCATGGAACTCCAGGTTTTAACAAATGTTGCATATTATTACATTTGTTGTTATATGTCATAGTCTCAATTTCTCATTTTTCTGGAGATCAGAGTTGGCTAAATGGAGGCGTTAATCTACAATGACAATTTACTGTAGAAAATTAAACAGAATTGGAGCCTATTCTTGGAGTGGGTGTGGGCTGGGGGGAGGCAGGCAAAGGAGGAAAAATTGGGACAATTATAATAGCATAAACAATAAAATGTTAAAAATAAAGAGAACTGGAGTAATCACTCCAAAACATAATAAACAGAATGCTTGGGGGTTTCCCCCCCTCTAACACCTGGGTATTTTTACAGAGAATATCTAGAGACAATGTTCCTACCTGAAGCAAGAAACAGACCCTTATGTTGGTCATTGAGACTCCTGATCGAGCAGAAACATACAAAAACACTGTGGCAGGTGTGCCCCAGGTGGACCTTTGCAGCCTTTGCTGCCTCATGTCTCCGAATGCATGGAGGCGGGCCTGTGCTCAGCCCCCGTCTAGCGCCAGCTCCGTTCTCGGCTGTGCTGCCATGGCTCCCTTCCCATCACCCGTTCTTTTCTCCTCTCCATTCAGTTGCTCTCCCAGTGCATTCCCACTCCACAGTCAAGCGCTTCATCCGTGAGATCTGACTGTGGGAGTGAAATTAGTTTCCTCGGTGAGAAGTACTCCCAGCATTCGTTCCGTGACCCTCCTGGCGTTCTCTGGATCCTCAGCGGGCGATGCACAGAGCAGAAGCGAGGCTCCCTGGTGTGGTATGGCGGCTCTCACAGTGCTACCCGGGACCTAACAGGGGGCTAGGGGTTCTCTGCAAGACTCCTTTTTAATTTTGTGCTTTAAATTTTGAAAATTACTATGAAATTAATGTGAGCAGTTTTCGAATCATCTAGATGACCACCTTATGACTGTGTGTTGCTGTGAAATTTCAGGACCCACAATAGGTGTCATTGACTATTATCACTGTTGTGCTAAGTGATCACCTAAAATATCAAAATTAATGTATAATGTTACATTTCCCCAACTGGGATCCGCAGAGCCCTTCAGGTTATCCTGGGACTCTGCAAGTTCTTAAGTTTGAGAAACAAAAAGAATACTAAGGCTTTTGAAGAACAAACGGGCAGTAACCAGAGAGGCGGGGGAGGGAGATGATGGGGAAAGAGGGGCAAGGGTCGTCAAGGAACCCATATAAAGGACCCACGGGCAAAGCCAAAGGGGGGTAAGACTGAGGGTGGGAGGTGTGGGTAGATGGGGCCGGGGAAAGTGGTGGTGGGACAATGGAGACAACTGTATCTGAACAACAGTAAAAAATGATTTAAAAAGTAAGACCTTTGAAGGGAAATAGAGTCTATGTAAAATAAAAATTAAAGTGAATACTTTTTTTTTCCAATGGAAGGTAGAACTGAGGTACAGAGAACTCTCACAGGTAAAATTTACGAGAAGAATCCTCATCTTCATCAACAAATGCACAGAATACTAATTACGTATTAGGATGTGTTCAGCTGTCAATCCAGAGACAAATGAAACTTGGTCACTGCCCTCAAAGGTTTGACAATCAAAAGTAACAGAGTCATAAACTAAGTAGAACCTAGTCTTTTGGTAATGGAATAAGGCATGTACAAAGTACTGTGGACAAAAGCAAAGTAACACAGACTCCTGCCTAAACAAGAGTTGGAAAAGGCTTCAGAGGGAAGATGGCATTTTGGTTGGGTTTCGAAGGCTCTGTGGAAATGTATGAGGCATGTAGAAGAGGGTGGAGGAGGTGAGAATGAAGAAGAGGCTACTCCTTTGAAGGAAACAGCCAAGAAAATGAGAAGACGAAGCACTTGTGTCTTTAGGAGCCAAAAGCATCAGTGCGGCCTGGGTTTCAGTTTAGTGGAGAGAAAGGCCAGGACTACAACTGAAAGTGTACATTGGGATAAATTTGGAAAGATCTTTTAAGCCCTGTTAAGCAGTTTGATCTTTATCTTATTGGCAATACAAAGCAAACAGGAGTTTTAAAGCAAGCTGAGATGTGATAAATATTTTCCCAGGAAATAATGGTCTGTCAATAGTGTAGAAGATGAATTATTAGAAGGAAGGAGAAACTGCTTGGTTAGGAGGTTGTGACAATAATCCAAACCGTGGCAAAACTAATGAGAATCTTTGATTCAGATCTCATGATGGAGTTGGAACAGACGGAAATGGAAGACTAATTACACATGGAAAAAACTTAAACTGGATGATACAGATTCTAGTGCAGAGCCGGGGTAGATGTTGAGGGGAATGGCCAAGAGAAATAGGAGACTCAACAAAGTAAAGTTTCTTTGAGCTGCCGGTAGGATGTGATGGGGAGGAAACATGTCTTACTTTGGACACGTTGAGTGTGAAGAGTGTGAAGTTGTTCGGTTAGTTGTGAAAGGTCCTGCCTTCCTTTCCTGCTTTGGTCCTCTCCTCCCATCTCAGTAACTCTTCAACTCTTTCTGTTTTAGTTCAAACCCCCAAATCCCCAACTCATCTGCTTTCTCAAAGACCAGCAAAAGATTCCAATCAGTAAAACCAGCATTCCCTTTACACTCTTTAATCTGCTTGCTTTTTTTTCTAAAAGTTGAATATATATGTAGCTCCATAGCTAAGGCGACCACATACATTACTGTCTAAATGGATATTTAGGAATGTGGAAAGGGCACTATGAATCATTAGCTTTGGACAGTGCAGGAACAACCGGAATGTTTGGTCTCCGGGGAATTAGGGATATGTCAGGTCTGGAAGCTGTCCCGGAACAGGCAAGTAAATGCTGAGAAATGGTAGGGCCACCCAAAGTTTATTTTGAATAATAGTGAAATAAAGAGCCTGATATTTCAAGTGCAGAAAAAGTTTCCCAGCCTCCACCAACGTTGGATATGTGCCGGGCGGGGCTGGGGTTGGGCTCAGGCTTCCCTGGGAAGGTTGGAAGAACAAGGGCAAGGGGCCAGCGTGATGGTTTTCAGGCATTCAGGCTCAAGCTAGTGAAAACATGAAACGTCAAACACCAAGGGCAAGCGAACTCCCAGTTTTGCCCAGAGATACCCTAGACAAGACGGGTCCTACAAAGACACATCAGAGCACCTGTGTTCACAACTAGTTGAAATGGACATACGCTTTGGGGTTCTAAATGGCTAAGGAGGAAATGCCGGACTTGGATTATTTCACTTTTTAAAAAAGAATTACACAAAAATAAGGCTAAAATAAACAACCATGAGATTATTATGTTAAATATCTCTTGATTTTTGAGACCAAGAGGCAGGTTATCACCATACTAGACTGAGGTCATGAATATTTTTGTCCCTTATTTTTACATATTCCCATGAGAAAGACCAATCTCTCTCTTAGAAGATTTTATTAATAAAAATGTGTATATTATTAGCTTTTAAAAGAAATGTGTGTGTAGAGCATAAGGATTAAAAACATCTATTGATAGATCTGTACTACAGTTTGCTTACCCTAAAATTTTTACTTGCCCTAAAGTTTGCCAGTCAGGGAGCTGGTTGTGCCTTTCCAATTTGCGGTGTTTAAAGATCAGACTTTCTGCAGAGAACACCGATGTTTTCGAGCGTCCCTAAAGTTACAGACCATCTGAAGAGGGTTTCACACTGGGGCTAAGAGCCACTTCATTATCATTTTGTTTCAAAAAGCAACATAAACTTTTGACTTTGAAAAGTACATTTTGCTAAAATACTAATTATGCTGCCATATGTTGTTTTTGTGCCTTGATTTTAATAGAAAATGTTTTCTCGAGAAGTAATAGTGGTTTGTTATGTAATTGTTTTTCTACAACCATAGAGCCCAAAACTGTATTTTCTGTTTTAGCAATTGATAGAAGTTAAAGCCAAAGCCGTTCCTTGAAATAACCTGTTTAATTACATCCTACACCCTTACCTATAATTTATAATTCTATCTGGCTATTCTTTAACCTCTTAAAAATGCTATTGATATTTTCAGAGCTACAAAGAGGATAGCTTCTCTTTCTAGTCAATGTAAGAAATAAGAAAAATAGACATATCAGATGAGAGGTCTTGAAGTTAAGTGGGAGAACAAAAGAAATCCCAGAATATAACTTTTACAACGAGCTCTGTTTGGTTGAATTTTCAACGGTTTCAGAGGGGAAAATGCGAAGCCCTTATTAAGGAGCAGGTTTACATATGTGTTATGGGTCTCCCAGGCTGACTGTTCCATAATCTTAATTACTGATGTGTAGGACATAAAAGGCCTAAGGCCTTAATGTGAGTAAACGACATGATAGCGTGGGGTCCAGACAAAATAAAATGTCTGCTGAATATGATAAAAACAAAAACAAAGCAAAGACTATGATTTAGGGACATGCTTGATTTTGTTTGTTTGTTTGTTTGAGTTTCCTTTTTTGTTTACATTGAAAGGAAGCAGATGACCATGCAATAAGGAAGGAAGGGGGAGGGGCAGGGACCAGTCCTTTGGCTGAGGTGATGCAAACAGGATCCACCAGGGCTCAAGTCCAGAAATACCCCCCCCCCCCCCCCCCCCCCGCACTCAAATGTAATAATGAATGCAGAGGGCCTTGAAGCTCAGTGGTAAAAGGAGGGACTACTTATAAGTGGTGCTGGCATAATTAGTTAGAAACAAAACAATGGATATTGCATTTCGACCTCACATTCTTTACACTTACAACTTTAAAGTAGATGAAAGAATTAAGTGTCTTAGGTTAAACTACAAGCTTTAAGTGAGAATATAAGGAATATCTTAATCACCTCAGCATAAGACATTACAAATACATGAAAGAGTGAACCGTAAGAAAAAAAGACCGATGATAACACTACATTAGAATGAAGAACTTCTGATCATCACAGCAAATTATTAAAAAGTGAATGGGGAAGCGTCTGATAGGAAGAAGCCACAAGAGTTTGGTATAAGAAAGAATACAGAGTTTTTAGGAATGAATTAAAAGATGACAAGTAATGAAACAATTGGCAAAGACACGAATGGGAATTTCTTAGTAAAGTAAGTGCGTAATGGGTGCACATCGTGTGAAAACACACTCACCCTCATTAGCAATCAGAGAAACAGGATTGGAAACTGCAACAAGACAGCTTTTCACATCTATGGGAGAGGCGCGCATTCCTATGCCGTGGAGCACATATCTGATTTAAGTTCCTGTGCCTTGGTGTCTCCATTCTGACAACGACGATAATTCCTCTCGCCTGTGTTTTCCACAGTCTGGTTTGTTATTCCACATTCTTTGAAATTCTAATGCATTACCTTTTCCATTACTTCCTTTCTTCTCACCCTTATATCAGTTTCTAATGGGTTTCGCAGGAAACAGGCATTTCTGCTCAATGTGTGCAAACTTGTGAACGCATAAAAGGAATGGAAATGAAAATGGAAATTTCAGGCCACCAGATGTCTTTATGCATCAACATAAATAATATTGCTATAAAATTGACCCTGGCCCACCTTTTAAGTAGAAAAACACTCTCCTTTCATCCAACACAGGTAATTATGGATGATTCATTTGCTACTAATTTGCTGAAAACTCAGTTCAGAAAATCCTAAAAAATACATATATTAAGACTACATTAAGATATGACATTCAACGGAAATCTGTTCATTCTGATACTCTTCTAAGAAAATCTTTAGAGGGTGTTTTCCAATCAGCATAATGAGGATTTGGGAGTTTATGAAATCTACGGCGCTTTTCAGCTCTCAAGTTTCAGCTCTGTGTTTTTACTATTAAGGGTTGTTTCCTCCTCTAAAAACAGATGGGAGAGACAGTACAGGTCTCCGTCTCTTTTCCCCATGCCGTCTCGCTTCTGTGTCTAACTACGATTCTCTCTCTTCCTCTCCATTTCTTTCCCTCTGCCTCCCTTGTTTCAATCTGTCTCTTGCTGTCCATCACGTTCTACTGCTTTCTCATTCGTTCCATAATTTAAAAAAAATTAACCAGCTGAGAAATGTCTATTAACTTTCTGAGAATTAATCTTCCACAGTGGAAAAGAAGCACTGCTGATATCACAAATTTAACAAAATAAGTGTAACTCCTATGCCTACGTCCAACCACGATGTTGCGCCATGAGATGCAGTCACTTGTGATGAACAGATATGCAGTCTTCCTGTTGTCGGAAATGAGCTTCCCCAAGTCTTCTAGCAGTTTTTAGGAATTCTCCAAGTGATCTCTCACACCCTGGTCTGTCAACAGGAGACCCAAGCCTCCCTCGCATTTTACTTGCGCTTCTGTTGCGGCTGCCCGAGAAGCCCTCTGGGCCAGCTTTACCTCTCCTCTGCCCTTCCTGAGAAGGTCACTGTCCCTGCCAGAGGCTGACTCCAGACGCTGATGAAATTTCATCCTTGTGACGACACAGCATCTCCAGGGTCCAGGTAGAGGTGAGGAGAATACCTCCCTCTCGAACACGCCCTGTACTTCATCATCTGGGCAATGACGCAGATCTGCTTCTGTGGTCATCTCAGCGCTTCATGAAAAAGAGCACCCCCAGGTTCTGGTCCTCTTGGGGGTCCCCCAAGGCTCACTGGCATTCAAGGCCACGTGTGGAACTGTCCCCTTCATGTGGAGAAAGGACAGAGCCCCAAGTTATCCTTCTAAATTCTATCCACATTCAGAACTTCTGATCTCTCCTCCCTTGTTATCTTCTTATAATCTGTCTTCCAGCTATTTATCTTCCTAAAATGCATTTCCAACTTAGAATTCTCCCTTTCTCACAGTCCCCAACCTTTCTAGTTAAAAACAGTGGCTTCCATGCCTGGCAAAGATATAAACACACCTGGAAGAAGCTAGGGTAGGGGCTTCATTAAATAAGTCATTAGATTAACCTGCCAGACCTGAATATTGGACTTGGTGAGTGAACTTGGTGGGGGATACTGACCAGTTGTTTATGCCTGAAGGAGAGAGAAACTTGCATTTGCTTTACTTAGGGTCTAATCCATACAAATTTTCCCTTCCAGCTATCACAATTCTATCTTCTATTTATCTGCAACAGTACTATAAAACATTTGAAAATTGCACAAAAATATAAGAAACAATATTTAAATCACTTTGAAACCTATCACACGGAGACAGCCACTGTTAAGATCTTTGCATCTCTATTTCATGTTCTTCTTATGAACATACTGCACCTACAGACTAATTTTACATAAATGGGATCATACACTTTTTGTTTACATCTTGGAAGTTTTTGATGTTGTCTTATTTAGTGTCCCAACTTTATAAGTGTTCTTACTAATTTTTTCCCCTCCTGTTGTTCACTGAGAGTTGCTTACCGGAAATATTGCTTCTTCTTTCTCTTTCTGACTGCAGAATTTCCTTGAGAATATGACCATGTACCCACCACCTCGCTGCTTTCCCAGTACAGCTCAGATATCTGCATCCTTCTCCAACGGTACCCTTCTCCGCACATATTCACCCTCATCCTCATTTGGTGTTTCATATTTGCATGGATATTTTTGCACGTCATATACATCTTTGTCCCTCAAAAATATATAATACTATTTTATATGTTTTTATCTTCACACAAATGGTCAAACTTTATGTTTTCCTGAAACCTCTCTTTTATTTCCTCAATGTAGATATGAGTGACTCTACTTTATCCATTTTTGCTACATTGTATTTTATGAATATGTATCAAATTATTTACCTATTTCCCTGTTAAGAGACATCTATATTGTTCCAAATATTTTGTCACCTAAGCTGAGAGGCAGAATAGAAACATGGGTTCCAATGTCAGGTTGCATGAATTTGATGTCTGGCTGTCCCCTTAGTTGCTAAGCAACCTTGGCAAAGTTCTTTAACTCCTCCGTGCCTCAGTTTCCCATTTTAAAATGGAGATAACTCATAGGAATATTGAGATAAGCATTAGCTTGAAAGATATATAATTGTAATTTTTGTAGGTTAAATTAGTCAAATATGAGCATTTTCACAGGGTGCAACCCACTAAATGAGTTCACACACATGTTTATAATCATATCTGTGAGATTCGTAATCATATCTTTGCAGTACGTACTCAGTAGAGGTTAGCTGTGATGACAAGTCTGACAGTGACCATGATGATGTCTCTTTGAGTGGATGTGTACACGAGTTTCTCTGGCCTGTGTATCTAGGAATAGAACTTCTGGGTCACAGAATCTATGCAAAGCCAACCTTTATTTCCAAAACATTCTCCAGAGCTTTTTCTCTCCAAGATAGGTTTTATCTTTCCATATATTTGGATCTTCTTTAATATTTTTCAAAGATGTTTTATAATATTGTTCCCAGAAGATACTCAGTTTTTCTCCTTCCCCGCCCCCCGTCCCTCCACTCCTCTTTTCCTTTTCCCTCTTCTTTTTCTGTTCTTGCCAGTGAAATACTTACAAATTATACATTCTACATATTGATTGCTTATATATAAGAATTCCCTTGATTTTTTTTTTTGCTTTAGTATTCCAAATTCAAAGGCTAACACCCTCTGATGTCAGGGGTAGATTTTGAGCATCTACTCGGGTCCTGCGACTTCTTCATGTTCCTGGAAGATTAACATGACTTTTCTGAGTCATTCAAATAATCAGTCACCAACTTGACTTTCATGGGTCAGAAAAGCTCTTTCCCAAGCTCTCTCTTGGATTGACACACAGAGCCTTTAGACACCATTTCTTTGGCTTCCTTTTAGCTCACAGAGGAGACTGGCCTGCTCTAACCCTATACCCAGGGGCCTGGGGAAGCCATAGGCTTTATTTGCTCACAGCTTCCAGCCCTTCCTCTCTCTGGCCCCAGTGACCACAACTGAGGGGTGGATGGCGCTGCGATCTTCCCTGAGTCTCCCTCCTTTGCTCCCCATTCTCCTCTCTCTAGGCAGAGGAACAAGAGCTCCACTCGGCTAAGAGTAAGGGTGCACCGAAGAATGGACACATACCATTGAAAATGCCTGATGAAGCTGAAATTTCATTAGCTACATGAGCAATGATCTGACCCAGAAATGTAGTAGTAACTGGGCAATGCTAAGTTAATGTAAGTACTTCTCAGTAAAGAGTGCTGTGAATACTTTGAGAACAATGCCTGGTAAACAACCTAATGCCAGGTGATATAGTAAAAGAGTGAGAATGGCAAAGAGAATTTCTGTGAGACAGCACTGAGTAGAATATTTTTCCATTTACATGTGTAACATTTAAAACACACATAACTATTCAAGTTCAATTCTTTCTGTAGCCTCCTTATGTTATGATTATCCTTTCCTTGTTATTGAGTTTTTCTATCTACACTCTTCTCTCTCTACTAGACCCTTCCCGTCACTATTTAAATCTAATTTTGTACTTGCCATTCTTTTTTTCTTTTTAAGATTTATTTTATTCTCATTAGCGGGAGAGGGGGAAGGGAGACAAGGAGAGAGAGACACAGATGTGAGAGAGAAACACTGATCAGCCTCTTGCCCACACCCCAGCTGGAGACGGAACCCACAACCAGGCATGTGCCCTGACCGAGAGTCCAACCCGTGACCTTTAGGTTGTGGGACGATGCTCCAACTTACTGAGCCACACTGGCTGGAGCTATATTTACCATTCTTAAAAATAAAAGCAAAAATGCTTCCTGAAACTGTTGTTTTATTTCCACTTTTCAAAGCCAACGGTTTCAAAAGCATTATTTACAGTTTTCATCACCTCTTCCATTGTGGCTTACCACAGTCACCCACTTGACCGAAACCTCATTTGCCAAGGTCTCCGCCGTCTCCACAGGGGTCTGTGCATCCTCATCTCCCCCAGCCTCTCCCGAGCATTCACTCCACCTCTGCAGCTGCTCATTCAGCTGCCCTCCCTCCTCTCCAGCCCCTCCTCCTCCTCAACAGCCTTAGCTGGTCCCTGCCTCCCTCTCCAGCCTCACAGCCCAGCGCTTTCTTTTTGGTTCCAGACACACGTCCTTTAAGTCCTTAGAACATGCTGGACTATTTTCCCTATGCTGTTCCCCCTTCTTGAAATGCTTTTCCCTAGTCTCTTACATGGAAATACCTCCTCAGCTTAAACGCTGCTTGCTCAGGGGAGGGGCCTTCTCTCACCTCTCTGCCTAGTTAGGTCAACCTATTATGCATTTTCTTTGTAGCAGCACTTGCCTATATATACATAGACTATTTGTATGATATATATATAGCCTACTATAATTTTGATGAAATAAATATGGACATAAGCATGCACTGGAAGTTTAGTCTATGACTAAACTCTGAGCTCCATAAAATCAGAATCCATAGCTTTCTTATTTATTGTCACACCTCCAAAATTAGCATGTAGTTGGCGTAATAAAATTTTTGTTAAATAAATACTTGGATAAAAACTTCTAACATACAACCCATACAGAAACGGGCACATGCTGTGGAAACTAAAATGCAGTTGCCTTCTTACAAAAACAGACCAGTGGAAACTTTCCTTGGACTGAGCATCCCTGGCTCTGTAGAGAGGCGGATCTTGACCCTGGAGGGTGTCCCGCCAATATTGGTGTGAGTTGCCTGTGGATCATATTGGTGACTTTTTCAAATGTTTCGGTATACTGACATACCTAAGTGGAAACTTTCATTCTAAAATTGACTCTATTTTCTTGTGAGTGCTGCCTTTATCAAAAAAGTGGTAAGTCACCTTTCCATTTTTTAATAACAAAATATACATAAATCAAAACAAAAAGGCACTATCTATTTAATAGAATATTTAATAGAAGTTTTTATGTACTATCGCTATTGGTGGTTCATGTGCTTGTTTACTCTATGATGGGAAAACTCTGCTCTGCTACCACAGGGATCTATGATGACTGTGAACTTGAACTCTAGATACCACAGCTTCCTAAGGGAATGGGCAGCCATACATTACATGGGCCATTTCTATGTGGGCTGATAAGACACCACTGAGAACATTCTCTAGGGAAAAATTCAGCCCTGGGAAAGGATTATGTAAACTAGTAATTTCATATTTTTAAATTATACTTTATATATTTTTAAGAAATAAAAATATGTTCTTGCATGTAGTCATCAGATAAGGATCATAATCTCCATTGGTAATATTTGATACTTAATACCAGATGCACATTTGCTCTGGTAAATGGCTTGTAAGATGTTAAAATTAATTCTATAGACAATTTAATAATTTGATTTTCAAAACAAGTAGGCAATGACAGAAAGATGAGAATAATGAAAATGCAGTATATGATCTTGAAGGAAAAGTTATAAATATGGATTTAAATGACAGATATACAGACATTTTTATTCATTGTTGTATCCCTATGGCACTAATATAAATGTCAGTCTCAACATCCTAAATTATCATTGCTGCTGTTTTTGTTTTCTTTGTGCCTGAAGAATTTGAAAACCACTATATTTACTCTGCTGCAAAGCACCTACCTCATGGTGGGTATGCCGTATTAACTGAGGTTGGGGGCTGCCTATACTAAGTTAGGGCTCCCCTGCACTGTAGCTCAGGTTCACATTTTATACACCTTAGGAAAGCATTATTGAGCCAACTGCTTATACAGCAGCAAAACATATCTAAAATACTTCATAATATCTGCTAGTTGTCTCTCTTCTCCCTTCTCTTCTCCTTCCCTCCCTCTCTCTTCATTTATCTATCCCCATATCTATCATCTGTCTATTGTCTAGCTATCTAATCTACCTGTCCTCTGTCGCCCTCTCTCTCCCCCCTCCTAGCTCCCCCTAGTATATTGTTCCCATTTTGATTACATACCTGTACCACCACCACACCGTGGAATTCTCTGTGGCATGGTGCCAGTGTGCCACATCCACAATTCAGTGACCACTAGCCACATCTGAGCTATTCAGCACTTAAAATGCAGCCAGTGTGACTGAGGAAGTGAGTTTGAACTATTTAATTTTAATAAATTTGACTTTGTATTTAAATAGCCACATATGGCTAGTGGCTAGGATACAAATATGAACAAAATGCAACCTTGACCTTTGGAATATCACATTCCATCACACTGATATTAATGACATCCTACACTGGATATCTGGAGGTCCATGGAGTTGGCAAATTTAATGTCCCTCATTACACATGAGTTTAACAAAGTTCAAATATAGTTAAAAGGCAGGATAGAAAAAACACATTTACATGTGCATAAATTAAGATTCAAAATGGCAAAAAAATACATCACCAACAAACATATTAAACAACAAAATAGATTTTTGATCAAGACATTTATTTTTCCAGTGCTTTAGGTCCTTCTCGAAATAATTTTATTGGCAGAGCTCAGACCATGTTCTAGGCTGGGCTCTTTTACTATCTAACTGTGTGAGGTTGAGCGACTTGGACCGACCACCCTCATTTATCAGAGCCTTGAGTTCCCCACCTGTAAGTAGGGAGATTTTTACATCAAGACATTTATTTCCCCAGTGCTATGGATCATTGACCTATGATTTGTAAGCACCTACAGCTATGCAATTGTGGAAGTCAAGCTCCTCAGGTCAAGATTATTCCCATGGCATCTTTAACTGAATACATAGATTGCTTGTCTTTGAAATATTAATATAGAGATGTGGAAGAAGTACTTAGATTCCCCATGTCTTAGTCTTTTGTAGTATTTTTATTTATTCATTTTGAAGTCCTAAGGCTCCACTTTATTTATTTTTTTACTTTACACAATATAGATTAATTTTCCTTTTTAATTACATTTTTTTTCAATGAGTGTCCTTTCAGCGTTGCTTCCTATTAGTTTCAGGTGTACAGCATAGTGGTTAATGCAGGTGCTAAACACAACCTCAGATTGTGGAGAGAGAGGAAGAAACAGAAGGAGCTTGAGACAGAAGACTAAACTAAAACTATAATTAATTTTTAATTCTATTCAACTTTCTCTTCTTTTTTGCCAGAAAGGCAGTTTTCAAGTACAACTATGCATGTTGAGAAAGCACAGTCTTTCATCATACAACTAAAATGTCCCTGAAGGGATATGAGATCACTGCGCCTTTGTGGGTTCACAGCTCCTACTGAAAAGATGGTCTTTGGAGAGTATGTTGTGAAAGTTTTCTGAAGAATTTTCTTAAAACATTTCTTATAGACTGCATATGTCTTGCTTTCTTGAAAAATGTTCATAATATTGAGGGGCAAAAGTCTGGTATGGTGGCACAACAGTTGTTTAGAAAACTCTAATTTACGTTTATTTCATAAAGCAAGTCTGTGGCTCTTGGAGTTTGGGTAACCCACACATTGTTTTTTTTCCCCATAATTTTGAATAATTGTATTTAATTTCCTTTTTCTTAGCCATTGATACCTCAAGGGGTTTTTATTTATTCTCTACTTTAGGAAGGGTTTATAGTGGGGATTCAATCCGTTTAGTCATTGCGGCAGTCACTTTTGTAGATGAAGAGCCTGATTTGATTGTTTCTGCAAAGAAAAGATGTGTAATCCATTCTCTCTTAATCACACTAAAGGATGAAAACAATTGAGAAGATAATTTAAGTCACCAAATAGGCCAAAATTCATTCTATTTTTGACTTCAGAATATGCTGTAGTATTTACCTTTGAAAGTAGGCGCAGTTGGCGATTAGCCATTCCATCTACCTGAGGAAAACCCACGCGCGGAAGGTCTATGAGGAGGAGCAGGAAGGATGCCTGCTTCAGACCTGCCCCCCTCTCCTGAGCATTCTTACCCCTTCTCCCCGATTCACTGATTCGCTGCTGAAAACGGGATGCATCACTGACCCCGCTGATGGGAAACAGGAGCCCGGAGTAGAATGGCCTTATTCCTAAGCTTCTGGCTCAGACCTTTCCTGGGGCAGAGAGGCGATTAAGTGTTCCACTTCAGACCGTGCCTCTTCCAGTTTCTGCTGGAAGAGAAAGATTTAATTACTCGTGGCAGATGGGAATGCCGGTAGGATTCTGCATGTGCGTTACTTTGAAAGGCAATTGAAAAATTCCCTATGCCATAGTTAGTTTCCACTTAAATATTTCTGCAACTGCATTTCACATTGCAAAAACTTCTTTTTCTGTCTTTCTTTGCCTATGGTAATGGGATAACCACTGCTGTAGGAGTTTCACAAACACCACAAAGGGTGATACTAGTGCATTAAAATAATTCACATATACCTACACATGTATGATTACATTGCTAATGAGAATTTTTGTTTTTATTTTGCCTATAACAAAATTGTGTCCACAATAATAACATATTTAAATAAAAAATTACTCTTTTTATCATTTTGGGGGATGCAAATTTCAGTTAAGTGCCAATGCATCCTTGCAGGTCTATTAAAAAATAAACTGTTGTGGTAGTACAGACCTACCCACATGCAACTCTCTAAAAGGATTATTTCTAGCCTAGAAATAGGTATCAAAAGTGACCTTTCAATGGCTATTCATCTCTATGATGATGCTATTTGAACATGAGAAAATGTAGCAATAGTGTCAGTTATATCTCTTAATGCTAATTTCAATTTTATTCCTAATACCCTTGGATCTCTTTATCTTATGTATCATTTAATAGTGACATTACCATTTTTAAATTATTAAAGAAAATAAGGAGAGTTAAATGGCAACTCACACGTCAGCAGACCTAATGATCATTTATTTTCTGTTATTAGAGGAGAACCAACTCTTGAGTGCAATGAGTTAAGACAGCACATTTTTAAAATGGATTAAGAAGCAACATTGATCAGGGTGCAGTATTTACATATACATTATTTTAAATTAAGTACACCAGGCAAGCATGACCAAGCAACAAATGATTCACTGTTATCAATACCTACTAATCATTACTGTATGTTCATCACGAATTTGGGGGTGATGAGCATGGAAGAAACATATTTTGCGTTTCTAAAACACACAAGTGTAAATGAGTATCATACATGAGGATGCACTTTTGAATGAAGGATGTAAGGTACATTAATCTATTGCATTTTCCTTCAAAATGCATTATACTGAGACTCAGGCTAGAATAAGGAGGGGGTTGATATCTAAGTAATTTATAGAATTTTAAATGTTTCCCAAAGTCTGATAGGGCAAATGAAAGACTTTGCAAAGGAATAATACTGGTTTTGATATTGAATTGAAAAAGAATCATTCTACATAAACAGACAGGATGAATAACAAAATAATGACATCTGAAAAGAATAGCATAAGGTTGATAATCATCCGATGCGATTTAGAGTATTTTGGTTTTGACCTCAATGAGATTAAATTCTATGACTATTAATTAAAATCTAGTCCCAATCTGTATAACTGTTGGACTACAAACAAATCTGATTCAGGAAGAAAATTAATCATGAGAATATTAGATTCTAAGTAGTATTGCTTAAAACATGTATAATTCAGTTGTGGTTTTTATTGTAAAATAAAATGGGAAAATTGTTTATAGCAAAATTTTCCACAATCCTCTATGAATGCAATAGTTTAAATTATAAAAAGTAGAGCTTGAATAAATATATCTCAATTGCAAATATCACATTATATAATAGTTACACCTGAGTCTCCTCTGTCTTATTTACCTTGATATTTCCAGCCTGACTAGGTAATGGCCTTTAACAGACATGTGTTAATCACATTAAAATATCACTGGACATGAATGAAAACAAACTGGGTAGGAACTCAAGGAGTTCAGGAAATTAAGAAATCTTGACAGAGGTGATGCCGGTTTCTTTGTGGAAAAGGATGCACTTGAACTGGCCATCAAAGGACAGAGAGAGAATGGCAAGAAAAACAGTAATAACATTTAGATTTGCAAAGGTTGGCCTTTGCTTCTAGAAAACTATTTACCTATATTTTCATAGGTATATAGAGCCCCCAAGCATTTTCCACTGGATAAGTATTATTTCAGCAAATAAAATTCTAAAAGAAAAAACCCCAGTTATACAGTTTTGATCACTAGAGGCGAGCAGAGAAGAGCACCTTTCTATGGCCTCAAAGGAGAATGAGGGGAGCACAGTAGCTTCCCGCCAAACATCAGCAAATTCCTGCTCAGAGTGGTACAGCGCCTGTTCTTGCTTATCAGCCAATCCTGTCAAATATCAGAAGGGAAGAAGGAAAGGATATTTGTATATCATTTCACTTATTATCTCATTTGATAATAACAACGATAAACTCAGGAATAAGAATCCAAAGTCAAGGCCTTTGTGCTACAATATTTAATGTTAGAAAAAGGAATGGAGAGCAATAAATACTGAAAAAGTTTCATTTATGTATTCTGAGAAACTAATTACAATTATGCTTATCTTTAATGAATAGCTTTGAAGTAAGATAACCATGTGGAATAAATTATCTAAAATTCAGGGAAAACATGGAAAGTCGAGAGAATTTGTAGGTATTAAATTTTAAGTATAATTATAATTTCAATTATGCTTAAATTTCTGTTTAAAACATAATTCTTTTTATTAATATATTTGTTCACTAAATACATATTAAATATTCCCTATGTGCCACACCCTGTGTGAGTTAAGGGCTGTGTGTGCAATTATGGAGGACACCATTTATGCCCTTGAGAAGTTCATAATTTAGGACTATCATGTTTCCAAATTTTGCTTAATGGAAAATGTGTTGCCATGGGGATCAGCACGAGAGAAATGTGAACAGATTTAAGAGCACAGTGTGATTCTAAAGTATGAAGATATTTCCATAAACCACACAGACCATTTATCTCACTTTCTAATCACGCTGGGCACCTAATGATTTATTTTAGTTTGTTTTTGTTAGCGGGCTCTCTCACACACCTTCCCTGATTCCTACCTCGCTTTTCCTGTTCATTTTCTCATCACTCGAGCTCTACCAGTCATTCAGTTTTTGTATACTTCTTGGGCTCCTGTTTGGCTTTGTGAAACATTTTTAGTCACCTGCCAAAGTCAGCTCCACTCTCCCCTTTAAGCACTAATGCATTTCTATGCAAAGTCTCACCAACATTAAAAATTCCTCAGAAGCATGCACACAGTTTTACTACTAGCAATAAATATAAAATCAACCAGGACCAAGTGCATATATATGGACTGAAAGGGTATCTATCGTAAACATATTTTAATTAAGAAGTATTTTAACTTGACTGAAGAAGTACAGTTCATTTTTTTGAAAATCTGCCAGCATATGATGTGGTCCATAATTTTATAATAACACACATTATTATTGACATAAACTCCTATCTGCTGTGGTTAATCTTTTTAATTTTAATTGAAAAATGCAGAAATGGAAGGAAGCCGTTATCTTATATTGGTCTAGAAGAGATTTATTTGCTGAGGGATGCCTCATTAAACTGGCACTGATTTCCCTCCAACCGCATCCAAACGAGGTGCCTGTGTGTTCCAGAGACCTCAGTTCCCCAAGTGACTCAGTTGGTCTTTGGGTCCCTTGCTGTTGGAACCTTCCTCCACTTTGACCATCCATTATAAAGTGTATACGATGATCGGGAACCAAGAGGTGAACAAGCACTGCTGTTTAACACAAATCCATCCACATAACTAGAGAAGTGCTTAGCATATAACTTCTATTAAGTTTGGGACTCTTATCTGTACAGGCGGCTCTTTGTTATTACCACACAAATGTCTAATCCCACTCATCAAGCATACTCTATCATTTGAAATCGATACATCTCACCTTTGAATATTTTTCTATGTACCAAGGAACTTTTAATTATAGAATAAAGTCATAAAATACAGATACACAAAAAGCAAACATTTTATTTTATTTTTCCCTGGTATTTGAGCCTTGCTTATGCATTTATAAAACGATCCCTTTCTCTGGCCTAAGTTATAAAAAACATACACACACAAACACACAGACACACAGACTCACGCAAACACACTGACACAATCATGGAAGCATGCTACGATCTGAGTCCTAATTTGCTTTTGGCTTCACATTTACTTGGACAGCCATTAACCTTTAACACAAAGGATCCTCATCTTTTTTGCTACTAGTGCTTTATTGTATTGCAGTAGATGAATCTGCAGACCACTTAGCCCCACTTGTCCCTGATTCTACTGGGAAAAGAAAAACGAATTAGATGAAGAATGAACATACCTTTGACAAGAAATAAAAATACCTTTGATAAAATATAAGCCTATTTTTCTAAATTTCACAGGTTAATATTCATAATAGAAATATAAGTGTAGACTATTATAACATTAATAAAGTAAGTGGTTAGCTCCTAAACCTAGAAAACTCTCACAGACTCCTGTGAACTATGAATCATTACTTTAGGGAAGCTATGTCTAGTTATTTTGTTTTCTATTCATTTGTTATTGTTTATGCCTTTGGCTAGGGCCAAAATTTTTAGATCTACTCTTCTATCAAAACTCTTCAAAACATACTTTTAAGAAATGCACAAACAAACAAATTTTACATTCCAGTTATACATTCAAATTTTAGATGTGTATTGAGAAATTAAGACATTAAAAAAGATTTCAAGGGACTTGAAAACAGTCAATTTTTAAATGAACATATTTTACTTCATTAGTCACCAAAAGGCCATAATACTTCTAATGTACATGGCAATATCTATAAAAATGATTGCTTTCAATTTCCATTTAACAGAAACTCTTACTTTTTATTTTCTAATATTAATCTCTTTCATCATATAAACTTACTTTCCTTAGTAAGGAAAATTGTCTTAAATTTGACCTTACATTCCTTATCCTTTTAAGATAAATTCTAGTTTTAGTAAATTATCTGATTCTTTCTTAAGTATTCTCTATTTTAGATGGACCCTTTTCTAAGTGAGGAATATGAGAGGGCAGGTCCATGTATAATGAGACACTGGGAGAATTGATCAGAATTAACTAAAAAATGCTTATTTACAGGAGAGAAATATCAAGAAGAAAGAGAACACTTACAAATTTAAAGTAGACACCTGGGATCTAGTTGAAAAAACTACCACTACATTATCTGGTGAGAAAAGAGCTGCACTAGAACTTGAATAAGCAAAGAGCTGTGATTTCAAATTATGTTTTTTTTTTCCCTTTAACATAATTGTCAAGAACAGATAGGAATTGTCTGCTGAGAAGCGCTTTCAGGTGGAAAGTGAATAAAGCTGTCCTCCTGCGAGAGGGTATTATTTAGGGATCTCTTGCATGTAATGAGAAACTCCAATTGTCTTAAACAATGAGGGAAAATCACCGGTTCGGAAGATCTGGCCAAGTGGCACAATGACATTACCAAAGACAGATTTCTTCCATATGTTCTCTCTCTGTCTTCTACAGTATTATTTTAATCCCAAACTGGCTTAGCTTTAATCTAAACCTCTCCTTCTGGTCAAAAGATGGAGTCCAGCTGCTAGCAGGAGAGACATGCTAACTTAATTATATTCAGTAGGGAAGAAGGATTGTTTCTTCCAGTATACTTCTTGGGGAAAAAAATCCAAAGCTTTTTTTCCAAGAAGTCTGCAGACACTGTCTCTACAATTTGCATTTGCCCAAAATGTGCTGCGATTCCCCTGGAGGGTAGGGGGCGAGGCGGTCAGCTTCCACAAAGTACTTGTGCTTCAGGGACTGGGGGGGTACACATCATTGGGATACAGTTAACGATGAAAGGTAAAGGGATCCTGAGTGGACCAATTTGGCCAATATCTACTAGCAGGGGGCTATTCACCTTTGTATTAGGCTACGAGATTGAGATTCATCCTGGCTTTTGCTACTGTCTCTAGGACCTCGCTTAGAACAAGAAAAATACTCACTGTGGTCTTTCTACCTTAAGTCCAGAGAGAATAGTGAGCTCATCTGCTTACGGTCAACAAGTCCAACATCCTGAAAGCTAAGTTCATTTTCCTCTCCTTCATTGTGTCTTTCTCTTCCTTCCCCCTCAAGCCTCACTCTCAGCACTTACACACCCACAAATGAGAAGAACACAAATCAAAAGGACAGGAGTAACCTGGCGTGGTGTCTCTGAATCCGCCCAATTGCTTTGATATTCGTTCTCTTCTTTTCTTTCTTGTCTGCTTTCTCTAGTTTCTGATGGTATCCCTTCCTATTTTCCACTAGCTTGCAACATTTGAAAAAATTTGTGTGTTTTAGGATTGTTCCAAAGCAGTACCTAGACATTTTGAAGTAGAGAAAATTAACAGGTAAGTCAATGCTTTCATGTGGGATGCATGTACCACGAAAAGTGCTTTGAATGATATACAATGGGTTCTAGGAAAAATGTTTTATTTATTTGCTGAAGACATTAATGTGATGATTTGTTATATGAGGGAGATTTTCCTTTACAAAATGTAAGAACGGGGCTCTATGTTCAAATACACACACACCTGCATTTTAAAGGAGTTTGGGGAACATAGCAAAGATAGGCTGGTAGACCACAGTACGAAATGCCTCTGGCCCTTTTCAATCCATTTTGCTGTGTAGCATAGGCATTTCATTATGGGTTGTGGTTAGATGGAAAACAACGCTGAACAGAAAACTTCATAGGGACATTATTGGGCTTTTGCTTTCCCAAGGTTTTATGCTCAAACCCTTTCCTCATTGCCCTGGAGGACATTTTTCAAGTTTCTGGTACCCAGCTCTTCACGCTCTTCCTTTCTCCAGGGACTCTCCCACTCTGAGGTTAACAGAACTAGATTCCCCTCATGTTGGCATCCGGGGACTGAGCAGAGCCCACGAGCGAGGCTCTGCCAATTGCACGGTCCTCTTCCAGACTTCGGAATCCTAAGGGAGTGATAACTAGTGCTCATATCCTTCTTACATTGCAAGCCAAGTTTTAAATGTTGTACTCGTTTAATCTTTAAAACTTTGTGAAGTAGAGACTGTTGTTTCCCACACTTTGCAGATAAAGAAACAAACCCAAATGCAGGCCCAGGGGGACGGTATTAATGACCATCAGCTTTGAAACTCCTCTCACAGGCTGGAGCACCAGGATTCAAATGTGTGTTTCAGCCTCCAGCGATGCTGGAGTCACCGTCTCAATAAACAGCTCCAAACCTGGACAAAATACACGAGGAAACGGTGTTCGGGCATCAGACAACGGGCAACGAAAGAATGAGATCTCCGAGACAAGAAGGATCCAGCAGAGGAGACCTACCCCCGACATTGGCTTTCGGCCTGGAACCGTTTCCTCACCGCAGACCAGGAGGCAGAGCCGACCCAGAGAAGGGGCCCACGGAGAGGGGAGGTGGAGAGCAGAGGGTGAGATCCCCAAAGGGCCTGGGGTCTGTCTGCAGGGCTGCCGGCACTCAGCGGTGACAAGCTGGTCCTTGTCCCCAGACTTACACATATAATGCAGCCCCAGTCGAAATCTCGGGATGCCTTTTTTAAATTTGTAAATGGATTCTAAAATTCCTATGACATCAAAAGACCTGAGAAAGAAAATATTTCAAAAAAAGAACAAGAAGAAGAACAATAATAAAGTTGGAAAACAATTTATCTGATTTCAAGACTTATTATGGGGCTACAGAAGCGAGAGAGTTGGGTGTTGGCATAAGGACCAGTACAATACACCAGAGTCCAAAGTAGGCCCACACATAAGGGCAATTGGTTTTACGTATAAGCCTCCAAATAATTTAGTGAGAGAATAATAGATCATTTTCAACAAATAGTGGAAAAACCAGATACCTAAATGGAGTAAGGGATCACCCTTGATGCTACCTCACACCAACACAAATATTAACCCAAACTGGATTGTCAACCTAAATGTAACTGCAAAACAACAAAGATGTAAGAAGGAAGTAGAGAGCCCTGGCTGGTGTGGGTCAGTGGACTGACCGCCAGCCAGCCTGCAAACCAAAGGGTCTCTGGTTTCATTCCTGGTCAGGGCACATGCCTGGGTTGCTGGCCACATCCCCAGTAGGTGAGAGGCAACCACACACCTACTGAGGGGGAAAGCTGTTTCTTTTCCCTTCTTTCTTCCTCCCTTCCTCTCTCTCAAAAAATAAATAAATAAAATCTTTAAAACAAAAAAAGGAAACATAGAAGAAGAGTGTCCTGATTTTGATATAGGCAAAGATTTCTCTGAGAGTACCCAACAAGCATGAATTGTTGTTTATAAAGTACTGAAGTGGGCTTAAAGTTAATCCTGCTGTTTAAAAATCACCATCAATGAAATGAAAAATCTCGCCAGACTAGAAGAAATAAGGACAGATATGTATCTGACAACATGCTAACGTCCAGGCCATGAAGAGACTTCTTACAACTCAACAAAGAAAACAAACAACCCAAATGAAATACAGAGTGGAGACGCAGACACACCAAAAAAGAAGATGGACAAAGGCCAACAAAATGAGCGCATGAAACGAACACATGAAAATGTGCTAAATGTCATTAGTTACCAGTGAAATGCAAACTAAAACCACAATAACATGCTCTTTACCACCCACCAGAATGGACAACAGTAGCAGAGCGGCAAAATGGAATCCTGGTGAAAACCGGAGCATTCAACCGGGAAATGATACAATGCCTTGGGGAGCTGTTTACCCGTTTCATCTGAAGTGAGGCACATACAACATGGTATGGCAATTCCCACTTTTATGTATTTACCCAAGATAGACAAGACAGATGTCCCTACAAAGGCCTATACAAGAATGTTGAGTGGCATCATTCATACTATTTCAAAAGTAGAACAAACCCAAAAGTCTGTTTATCAATGGATTCATATACAAGGTAGTTGTAACATTTCTAGAATAGAATACTATTCAGCATTAAAAAGAAGCAACTAACTGATATATACAATGATAGGAATAAATCTCGACACATTGTGCTAAATGAAAACACCACATACAGAAGACTACATAGTGTATGATTCCATGTCTGTGACCTTCTAGAACAGGAACAATTAATCAAGAGTGATAGAAATAGCCCTGGCTGGTGTAGCTCAGTGGATTGAGTGTGGGCTGCGAACCAAAGTGTCGCAGGTTCGATTCCCAGTCAAGGCACATGCCTGAGTTGCAGGCCATGGCCCCCAGCAACCGCACATTGATGTTTCTCTCTCTCTCTCTTTCTCTCCACTTTCCCTCTCTAAAAATAAATAAATAAAATATTTTTTAAAAAAGAGTGATAGAAATAGATTAGTTGTTGCTTGGCGTGTGCAAACAAATGCACATTGACTGGGACATGTGTCTGGGACATGAAAATGTTCTGTGACCTGATCAGGGTGGTTACATTGGTGTATACACTTATCAAAACTTAGAGTGAATGTTACATATGTATATCCATTATTCTGTGTAAATTAGACTTTAATATAGTTGATTTTTTAAAATAAATTCCAGCCTGAGCCCTGGAATCCCAGGCTATTGACAAAAGTGTCCTGTTGGGTCATCTTCACCACCACGTTCTCACGGTTTGACCTCAGCCGAGTTTGCAACTCCTTCGATTCCTATCCGGTTGCAGGGTCTGAATGTTCAGACCCCACCTTGATTCTAAGAGCCCTTCAATATCCTTCCACTTTCTTATTTGCTGCTTAATTTAATCAACCAGTTGCCTGCTGACTAGTGGAGCCACCTCTAGATATATGAAAACTGTAATGCAGGCTGTAAATACTCATTGGACACATAGGGTTTGCTCTATAGTCCTTGCTCTTTTAGTGCTATGCCGTTTGGGTTTTAGCCGGTTTTATTCCCTATGTGTCATGATCTCCAATTTGGTGACACGCCTAACTCACTGTGCATGTCACCATTAGCGCTCTGTCCTCTGCACGTTGGCTGATTGAGAGCTTTGTTCCTTTTGCAGGTGTAACTACATTTACGATAAGTGACTTGTGAAAAAGTAAGTTGATTATTTATAGCATTTTTACATTCCACTTTACCTTAGAATTCTTCCAGGCATAGGGACATGCCTCATGCCATTCACAAACAACCTTGTTTTGTTCATAAATGCTAAGTTGCAACGTAGACTTTGAAAATGTAGTAAAAGTACCAATTTTAAAAGTAAAATTATGTCAGGAATATTAGTGGGTGTCTTGTTAATTTGAAATTAAACTGAGATCTAATTAAGCAATGGAGGTCTTTATTAATAGTTTTTATTTCTTTGGAGACAAGTGTCCAGCCTACTAAATGTCTTTAAAATGTTCATTGTTTTTAAAGTCTCATTGAAGAAGTTACAATGTATGTAATGTCATCATACAACTTAAGATCATGCCACATCATGAGCATATCACTTCTATATTGTATTTGATTGTGTATATTGTAGATAAATTCATTCAGTTGAACCTATAAATGAGTTCCATAAATGTGGAAAATTATATTCATTTTATTTTTCAATTATTTTCTAGATAAATTTTTAATAAAAACCAAAATAACTATATGTTTAAAATAAAAGTATTTGTACAATTCTTGATTGTTATCTAATTCTAGTCATTATGTGGGCCCCTAATAATTTTATGGTCTGTCAAAATATATAAAAATAATAATTGAAACATTCACTTTCTTTTAAAAACTTAGATTATGACAACTTTAATGTCATAAAAGTCATTCAATTCCAGAATACAATATTCATGTGTACTTTGGAACAATAGTCCATAGTGTGTGGTTCAGTTAATTAGTGTGGTAAACAGTGTATAACAATAACTGGACTCACAGGAATAGTTTCAATTGATTGGAGAGGTTTCGTGCATCATAAAAATGATAAAAGGCATTTCAGAATGCGTATAGCCACCGGGGATGTAGAAAGAAACTAGAAATAGAAATCCTGAGTGTTTACATAACAAGTGAGAAGCATAAAGTACATTGTTCTGAGCTGCGTAACTGTCCAGGCTTTTACCAGCCAGACTCCATTTGATTACAAGTGGTGTCTAACACAGTAAGCATTCAAGGCTTCCACTAAAAATGTTACCTTTTCAAATATGGAGTAAGAAAGGACAGTGAACCCAATAAATGGTCTATTCAACTCATCCTTCTAGCCTAATTTAGATAATGTACTCATTGCTTTAGGCATATTTGTTCTCTTCACTCTTGGATTTAATAAATAAGTTTTTCACAGTGTGAATTGAGATTGATATTTTACCCACAAAAATTAATTGTCTCTAACATAGAGTCTTGCTATTTGCCATGTGAGAGTGAGTTCAGCCACCTTAATCAGGCCAGGCATTAGACTTTCATGTCCATTATTTTTTATCTACCCCATATTAATTGTTATTAGTATAGTATTAATATATTAATATTAATATATTTATTCAGATATTTTATTGGTAACATAATTAACCATTTTGTGCTTCCCACATAGTATTTGATGAGTCACAGTAAGTCAATGAATAAACAGATTTGGGAAGGAATTAACAAATTCTGCTGAAGGATGATTGATTGCAAAAAGAAGAATAAGCATTATACAGAATTGTTATTAAATGCCTTATTAAGGTCAAAATCATTACAGATGTTAAAAACTTACCCACTGGTAGAAACTGTTAAATTAATTTTTTAAAGATTAAGTATAACCTCTAAATGCACATACGTCTTTGGAACTGCTATGAGCCTTTTTGACTATCATTACCAGCACGTCTAAATGGACCTGGCTTTCTCGTGGTCACTGAATGCTGAAATGCATATTAGCTTGAATGAGTGTGTAAAATCCTCCTCAAATTGAAACTTAAGGAAATGTTTCTAAATGTTTTTTAAGTACAAGAAATTAAAGGTGGCCCATGAGGGCTCCCGATGACCTCAGTTCGACCTCCTGCCCGATACACACAGGCAGGGCAGTGTAGGCAGGGACTCCAAGGGCCCTGGGGTCTGCACAGTGCATCTAGGGTGGTCCATTTTCCTTGTGTGTTGACAAGTGCCATTTTGTAATAAGGGTGGAGTGTACTGAGCCTCTTAGGAGGTTGGGATCAGCCTATCTGGAGTAATCCTTATGCTGACAGTAAGGAGCAACAATCTGTGGATCTCAGCTATCCCATTGCATCTGGACATGCCGGTCTGTTCAGAGTAGTAAGTCCGTCTGGCTTGTCATTACATCCCAAGCAATTCAGATGTTCATCACATCTTTGTATTTTCCCCATATCTCCATTTTGCCAGAATGCATCCGAGTGGAGACCACTAGGTGAAGTCAGAGTACGCAATTTCTTTGTTCCCATCATCGAATGATGCCCTGTGACTGTGGATGAATTCAAGGAGCCTTCCCCTTGTGGGAATGGTGACAGCCCCTTGTCCCACGTGGCTATTGTTTCTGTTCTGCAAATCCTAAGATGCTCCGTGGACCAGGGAGGTGGTAGAACACAGGAGACACCACCAAGTCCAGGCTCTAAGGACACTCCAAGATAATCGCCGAACTCCAGGATTATAAGAGAACACTACCACAATGAAGACAGCTGATTCTAGGGGGAGGAAAACTAATATTGTAAGAAATAAGGAAAGGACTTAACTATAACTTCTTAAGGGATTTGAGAATACATAACCATAAAATAGGAAGAGGTTGCCATGATAAAGGAACCACCAGAGAATGAGAAACAGTTCTTAGAAATTAAAACTAAGGTTTCTTGGTTAATATCCACTGAACTAAAGGTCATATTAGTCACCTGAAAAAAATAAAAAGAAGTACAGGGAATTTTCCAAACACAGAAGAAAAAGACAAGGAGATAACATAAGAAAAAAAGCAAGAGCAATGAGGGCTAGATCCAAATGATTCGATAAATGTCTAATGGAAGTTTTTGAAGAAGAGGTCTGTGACAATTAAAAAGTGTCCCTTTTTCCAATAGTTACAACAAAGATCCGGGCGATGAGTCTTACAGGGCAATTTGAATCATAAGCTTGAAGCAATTATTGTACCAGGGATGTGGGGAAAAAAGCAAAGGTTGTGTATTTATTATCAAATGCTGAAGGTGCCTTTAAAATTATTTAATATATTTACAGATCTGAATGCAAATGTTACCAGTTTGGCAGATAAAATGGCACAGGTGAAAGAAGAGGAGAGAAAGAATTAGGAAGAGACATGTAGGGAAAAGAGATGCCTTAAAAAAAATCAGGGCACCAAGAAGCCATTTAAAGTTGCTGGGAAAAAACATTTAATGCAGCTAAACATTTATCTGTATTATTTAAAAGTACAGTGATATCGATAGAAAAACTAAAATAATAACTTCCTTTAATTTAAGAAGAGGGGAGAGAGGGTAGTGTTGAATGCTGAATCTCTCCTCTTATGAAGAAGGAAATGAAGAGGTGATATCTAAAACTTGTTCATTGTGAAGAAGCTGTTATTTAGAGTTACTACAATAGCAACTGCCAGCAGAATTTGAAAGAGAAATGGTTCCAGTTAGCTCCAGAGAGTTGCCTTGGGTTTGGAAAGACAGCGAGTGAATCTTCTATTTTCCTTTCAACACATTTGTCTTGAAAAAAAATTTCATGTATTATTTTATAACATCATCATGTACATAAATACATGAAAATAAAATTTAAAGTTACAAATTTGGAAAACTTAATTTGGATTGTCATACAATAGTATTATCATGTATTAGAGTTATATTGCTATGTATATTATATATATAAAATATTTATTGTGTGAACATGAAGAATATATGTATTTTTGTACTCATTAAGAATTTGATGAGTTTTATAAATCTATCTCTATTTCAGTGACAAACTTTTTCTTTAAAGAACCAGACTGTAAATATTTTAGATTTTGTGGGCCAAGAGTAAAAATCAAGGGTATCACATATGTCCATTTATAACAAGAGAGAAAACAAATGCTCACAAATGTTTATCATTAAAATTAAGAATATAATAAAAATTGAGTATGCTTTTTTTGGTAATTAGTAGGTTTTATAAACCTACTAATGAGAAGAATAAAATTCTTTTTGGTTTTTTGGCGGGGATTATGTCTTGCTTAGCAGGAATTCAAAGTCAAAGTTGGTATTCCCTACCATCAAATCAATCGAAAACATTCATCTATAAAGACAGAAGCCATTTGTGGCCAATTAAAAAAACAAAACAGGCGGTGGACAAGATTAGGCCCGCAGGTGGTAACTTGCTGCCCCCCCTGTAACCAGCGGGGTCCCACTGAGGTGAAATCCACACTTCAGTGTCTCAGCTCCGTGTGATAAAGAAACAGGCATGCTTCCCCAGCTTGTGACAGAGTGAATACTTTGTTAAAGAACACAAAAACGGAACTCCCAGAAAAATGAAATTAAAAAGACATACAAAATACAATCCCTACTTTTTCTTATTAGAATCAATAAACATAAATGATTCTGCTGAATTGCTAGAAAAGTTTCTACATCCGTGTATTCAATTTCGATATTTATATAGTGAAAAAATGGCAATAAAGAGTTTCAGGGCTGGTACTAAATAGTCCATTCACAATTCTGGATTTTAGAAACCATGTTCCGAATGGACTGTCATATAATTACTAACAGACATGGCCTCAGAAAAAAACGGAATATGCTTTTCTAAGTCCTCGGCGCTTTCTCACGTCTTCAGCTGGGCCACACGTGTTTTCGTTTCCTTTGCAGGCCTAATTGGCAAGAGTTTTCCAAATATTCTCAGAGGTGCCCAACCTTTTGGCATCCCCGGGCCACAATGAGAGAAGACCAGTTGTCTTAGGCCACACATTAATACACAAACGCTAATGGAAAAATCATAATGTTTTAAGTAAATTTAGGATTTTATGTTGGGCCACAGTCATAACCATCTTGGGCTGTATGCGGCCCATGGGCCATGGGTTGGACACCCCTGCTAGAGAGAATGAAGAAAAAAGCCAGTCAAGTGATTGCTCTCTTCGGATACCTTGGGTGTGTTCCTTTGTGACTATTTTCATTGGCGAACACCCTAAGCATGGGCTCTAAGAACCAGATTGAGGTCATTGGCTCTATTTACAGAGACATGCCACCTTTCCTGAACTTACTACTCAATGTGTTATCATCATTGGCTTAGAGTATTTTGATGCTGTAAAATGCATTTATTACTGATGACATATATTTACTAATTATACTTTTTATTCCATTTTTAACAGTTGTCCATTTCATATTTAACTCAGAGTCCAGTAGAATATAAATATTATGCTTCATACTTTATCTAAATGAGTCAATTAGCTGGATTCAGATCTTCACAAATGCTGCAGGAGCTAACAGAATATTTGTTTAAAATTATATTCTCCCACCATGCTCATCTGCCTGCGTGAGTTTAAAATGCAATAGTTAAAATTTTCATTCTGCAGTGATCCTATTCCCAAATGTATTCTGTTAATTTCTTTGAAGAAGCATCTATTACATTTTTAAACACATTTTTTATTTTTTTCCTTCTTTGTAAGAACATAAAACACTTTCAAGATAGAGCAGACTCAACAACTTAAGAAAAGAAGAAAAAACCTTGCTTCCTTTCTCTGTCTCCGTTAGGCTGCAGGAAAACTGCATTCTTGAGTTGGAAATCAAAGATTTACAGCATATGCAAGACTACAATTTTTAATGAGATACACATTGCTTCTCTGATGTAAGTCTTGCCTCAGGCTCTGGAAGCAAAAAGAGAAGCATTCTCTCTGCATCTTTTGCAAGGCCTCACCTGATAAGTGCTTGTGGGGTGCTTGCTGTTTGAGAATTCTTTGTCTTCTTTCATTGCTTTCATCATGAAACACATCTCACAGGGCATCCTTGTTTTTTCCACACACAGGAGATGAAATGACTAAGGCCTACTCGTGGCAACTGTTTACCCAACTGTCTGGAATGTTTCCTCCAAATTACTTGTAAAGTTCTGGTCTTTGATATAAAGTGTAAGTTAATTAAGAAGTACCATTGTGGTTCATAACTTCTAAGATCCTAACTTTTCCTCATACATATCGCTATCAGTGGCCTGATATAAATGAAATACACTTCCCATGTGGCCATTCACCGAGTCAGACTGTACCTGGTGGGGGCATCAGTCCAGATGGCTCCGCAGAAGGGAGGGACTCCCGAGGCGGCAAGGAGGGCTGTGCTCCCTGGAGTGAGGGAGGGGTTTCACGGAGCCCCAAGGCACTTGTCTCCAAAGCCTGGGTGAAGGCAAACAAATCAGTGTGTGATGGTGTGATGCACTGCCCTGGGCAGGGACACCATGCCCCTGGGACACAGCTAGACACAGCTAGAAATCATCCTGCCTGTTTCCAGATCATGGCAGCAGGAGGAGGGACAGGGTGCCGCACAGACTGACAAGCATGGACGACGCCAGCCTAGACTGGCTGGACAGGTAGACACTTTGGCCTCACGTGGGATTTTGGGGCGGAAGGTTTAAATGGTGGTCACTTGGAGACTTCACCTTTTCTGTGATCCCCTCACTCACCTGGTCAGGGGCTGGGCCATCTGCCTTGCCAGTGGTGGCCCACAGGATGCTGCGGCTCCAAGCAGCCTGGCCCAGGTGGAGGACCACTCCCATTCTCTCACTGTGAGAGCAGTGCCAGGAAGGTTTGCTGCCCCACGGGCGCGAGCAGCCTTGGGCTCCAGCGCCCCGTAGTCAGAGCCCCTAACAACTCTGGCTGCAGTGATCTGGCATTGTGCCCCAGTCCTGGGAGAGGGAGGAAGTCGCGGCGAGGCTGATGAGGCCGACCCTACAAGAGCACATTCCTGGGAGAGAGAGCCGGAGAGACAGAGACCCATTCATGTAACAGCCTTCGGCCCAGAAAGACAGATTAGAATGGAGCAGGGTATCTGGACACGGACTCTGGTGTGGGGGTTGGGGTGGGGTGGCCGGCTTCCTTCTGTGTTTTGTGGAGGAGATTGGTGGGGGCGTCCCCAGATCCCCTAAATTGGAAAACCTTTTTTTTTTTCAGCCAACTACACCTCCCTCCCCTGCTTCCACCCGCCTCTTGGTTTGGTCCATTTGTCCTTTATAGTTGTTCCTGAAACCCCTTCACCCTTTTCTCCTCATTATCCCCTCCCATCTCCCCTCTGGTTATTGTCCCTTTGTTCTTAATTTCAATGCCTCTGGTTGTATTTTGTTTGCTTATTTGTTTTGTTGTTTAGGTTCCTGTTAAAGGTGAGATCATATGGTATTAGTCCCTCACCACCTGGCTTGTTTCACTTAGCATAATGCTTTCCAGCTCCATCCATGCTGTCACAAAGGGTAGGAGCTCCTTCTTTCTCTCTGCTGTGTAGTCCTCTATTGCGTAAATGTACCACAGTTTTTTGATCCATTCATTTACTGATGGGCACTTAGGTCACCTCCAGCACTTGGCTATTGTAAATTGTGCTGCCATGAACATTGGGGTGCATAGGTTCTTTTGGATTGGTGTTTCAGGGTTCTTAGAATATAATCACAGCAGTGGAACTGCTGGGTCAACAGGCAGTTCCATTTTTAGTTTTCTTTGGAAATTCCATACTGCTTTCCACAGTGGCTGCCCCAGGCTGCATTCCCACAGTGCACTAGGGTCCCCTTTTCTCCACAACCTCTCCAGCACTTGTTTGTTGCTTTGTTTATGATGGCCGTTCTCACTGGTGTGAAGTGGTATCTCATTGTGGTTTCAATTTGCATCTCTCTGATGGCTAGTGGTACTGAGCATCCTTTCATATGTGTCTGGGCCCTCTGTATGTCCTCCTTGGAGAAGTGTCTGTTCAAGTCTTTTGAACTGGGCAACCTTTTAATAAAAATCTTTTTTTTCCTCTACAAATTTTTGTGTTGTCCTTGTGTTTGGTGGCAGGAAGCCGAATCTGACTCTGTTTAGTAACAGTATTAGGTGTGGCCTATCCTGAAATCATCTTCTTTGAATACAGTTGGAACTCAATTGCAGCTGTGTGCTTTCCTGTTGCAATAAGAAAAACAAAAAGATTGTTTTAAGATCGAAGAAAAATACAAACCTAGGAAAAATATTCATGGTTGGAAAGCATAGTTTTAGAAATGTAAATATTGATCTTAAACAATCAATAAAGGAAAGAGTTCATATACCAGATTCAGCCATAGACTAGTTATATATTTTGTGTGTATAAATGAGTACATTTTTATGTGAGATGATGAATATAATCATCTCAGCCTTAGTGAATGAAGAGCAGGTTGTGTCAAAAACATGGCATCTCGCTCTGGTTAACTGTCTCAAAATGCTGTTTTCTGTCTTTCTTTCAGGGGGAAATATATCTGATGTCAGCAAAGTTGATGTTCCTACAACTAATGAATTTCAAAGTATGCAGCCTGACATGGAACAATCTGGAGGTTTTAAGACATTTTTCTTGTTGAATATCAGAACTCACAAGTCCATTTCTAAACCTACCTTATAATGCCTTGAGTCCTTATCAACACTGACACTAAGTGGTCCCAGGTACCAGTATCATAAACATGTAAGAGTAATCTCATATTCTGAGCAAGAACATGATGCTGTGCAATTCATGCTTCATAGGATTTTCTAAAGTAGAAAATGTTGGCTCCACAGGCTTCATCTGAAGCATCTTCCAAATGTGTGCCGTTTCTGCAATCAGGGAGACGGCGGCCGGCCAGCAAACCCAGGCTGTGGACAGAGGTGCTCAGGGATATGAATGCAATCAGATCAGTTAGGAGCAGGGACCTTGTCGGTTCCAGTGGGCTCCACACTGAACGGAGAAAATTGAGTAATCAGAATTCTACGTAGTGGTCATTGGCACTGAGTACTTGTAAAACCTTCTATAATAGTAATGGGATAGTAATGGTACCCAAAATGTCTATTTTTAAAATCACTAATGATAATAACTAAGACAGATTGATGGCTTACTATGTGCAGTTAACTGTTCTAAGTACATTTACACATATGAATTCATTTGATTCTCACAGCAATTGTATAATATGAGTATGCTATTATTTCATGATAAGATGGGTAATATAAACAGAGATAGGAGGAGATTGCTCAGGGTCATACAGCATGTAAATCGAGGAACCAGAATTTTAATCCTGGCTGAGGACCCTAACTTCTATGTGTTATGATAAACAAATATGTCGTGAAACAATTACTGCTTGTCTAAAACCATGAAAATTAATCTTCACATCATCATTACTACCATCATTTAAATATTGGGTAGATTTGAGTTTGAACAATGGTTCCACTATTTATAAGCTATGTCCCCATCATCAAGTTTCTTGACCTCCTTGAGTCCCATAATATTAATATGTAAAATTGTACAGTACTTATTTTGTGGGGTTATTGTGAGATTGTTCATAATATATGTTAATAACATATATAAACCACTAACCCAGCTTACTGGCACATAGCAGTACTCAAGAAAGGGTATCTTTATTACAAGTATGATAATGAGAATAAATGCATGTTAATTTACATTACATTAAATGTTTGCTAAGTGATTAAGTAGATGCAAGTCTGACCACAACTAAGTTACATAAATTCCACAGTTACTCAGAGTGCAGTGAGAATACATGAGAATGAATAAAAATGAGTTGGAATTACAGAGTTGAAAGCAAGATCTTACAAAACCATCTAGTTCAACCCTATGCCTTTATGTAAGAGAAAATATGTTCTCTAACCAAGAAGTCAACCATTACATTTCAGAGAAAAATTCTAATCTTTCAAGAGGCACTCAAATTGAACTGCTGGTCTTTTAAACAGGCTTCTTAACCCTTAATCAGCAAACAGGTTTTGTTTTAAATATTGCTGAGAAAACATAACGTAAATATGTGTGGCAATCTGAATCATGAATATGTATTTTCTCTGACCAGCAAATTACGGAATAAGTAATCATTTTCTAATTTCAAGGTTCCTATTCTTTTAGTGATTTAGAATTCAGACTTCAAGCCAATCTAGGAAAGCCAGGTTTCTGTTCATTACAAACAATTCATCTTAATTAGCCTGAAAAACGGTTCTAACAAGAAATAAATTATTGAGCACAGAAAGCAAGTTTTGTGAAATGTTTAATGTTGGTTTAAAATCCCTTTCAAAACAAATGGCAGTTGGGGAAGCGGAAGGCTGGGAAGAGGACTTTTGTTGCTGGATTGATTTCAGATCTGTCTCTGGTTGCATGCAGGTGTAGCAGTGTTTACCTAAAAATTTATTGTAATAGATCACATCATTAGAATCATGATGGTAATCAATGCTCATTAGGGACACAACAAAAATTCTGTGATTACAGACCATTTGTTTCATCAGAATAGGATCATTTATTTATCGCCGGGTAGATTGTTACAAATTGCTCCTCTTCGGGGCAGCAGGAGCACAGAATATATGGACTTGGAGATTGAGGTGGAAAACTCCTCTCCTGGGTGAAACTATGGGAATTCAAGGGGAGGGCCGAGTAGGCACCCGTAAGAAAGGAAGGCCGTGCGCTTTATCCCCACACAGCCCTGCGCTGCGAGTTGATGGTACCAGCTCTGGACGTGCTTCCACTCAAATCCACTCAGTTCTTTATTTTTCCCAAATTGGACGGTTCTGAGCATGTCAAGGTGCCCTTGGGCTTCATTGCAGACCGTTCCAAACAGACTGGACACTGCTCCGTTGTGTTTCTGCGATTCCTGGGGGCACGCTAAGCACTGTGCTGTGCCACAGAAAGAGAGCGTGAGGCATGGCAATGGCTTCAGCGTTTGATTTGTTTGTGTTTTTAAAGCAAAACAAAAGGTCAAATCTATCCTCCAGCTGAGAGTGGGTGAGTCAGGCAGAGACCGAAAGGGTGGGCATTTCAAATGAAAAGAGCTTCTTCCTTGAACTGAAACTCCCTTTCTGAACAGCTAATTAAAATAAACACTGGAAGCTGCACTTTGCAGCCCTCAGCTGGCTCCTCCTACTCCCCACTCGAATTCCAAACAGTCAGTACACACCTGTATTTTTCCAAGTGCTCTAGTGTGAAACTGTTTCGGGCTCACCTTCAAGCCCAAAGCATTGGCTCGCAGAAATCTCTGTGCTGTCATGAGAAGGCTGCCAGTGTGATTCTCATTCAGAGTTGTGCTTACAGGGTTGCCTCAGCTGATCAGACAGGATGAGTCAGATGACCTTACGAAAGAGAAAGGAAATTCCACCGCCCACCCCTTGAAAGTCCCATTGGAAAGGTCAAATGCTCTCTGGCGCTCGCTGGCCCTTGAGTCAGGGTCAGAGCTACATTCGTGTTTTGCCTTTGCAGCTCACTGAGCAGGGAATATGACTCCTTCTTGCTTGTGTACAGAGTCCATGTGTCTCAGTACTCTCCTATCCAAAGGAAGGAAGGTTGTCCAGGAATACCAAGTACGGCCAGCCACTCCTGTCCCCAGGAAACCTAACCCTGCGATCTCTGAGGTCAGGCAAGAATGAGGTCGTGGTTTGGCGGGGGTAGGGTGGGGGCCTTATTAAAGTAACAGTAGTCAGGAGGAAACTGCCAAAGACCTCTGCTTGCCCTGACTTCCCGGCCCACGCATCTGTCCTGTTACCAAATGGACTGACGACAAGTTAAACATGCAGTCGGACATATGAAAATTCGGTTTATGCAAAACCAAAATTGAAAAAGAGCACATGTTTCTTTTTTCTTTAGACGCTTAATCTGAAAAGTTTCAAGTTTATCTCCCTGTCTCCAGGGCCGGTTTGAGGTGGACAAACCCATTGATTAAGAGGTTCTGCACTGGTGGGAACTGGCCGGGACTGGGATTCCACTCACTGCTGCTCCCACCTCCTTACTTAACCTTACTTAACACAGCTCAGCCTCCAAGCCAGAGTTTCCTACTCGATACAATGAAGGTTTCAGCAGTAACTGTGTTGTGAACTAGAAAGAGAATCCAATAATATGATGTATAGAAGCCTCCTACACAGCACACGATTCGCACTCCATCAATGTTACTTTACGTAAGAACAGAAAATTAAAAACTTATTTTTAACGGAAAGTTTAATGATTAATTTCATGGTTATTTCGTGTTGTTTTTCTTGATGGAACGTGACCACATACAGGAACTGGGAACCAGAAAAGACACTCTGTCCCCAGCCGCAGGACTCTGGTTCGGTTCATAGTTTGGTACAATTTTTCCAGGATGTTTTCCTCCATGCCTTCTTAAACATAAATCAATGTTTCAAAAGGTATGTAACACTTGGTATCAGTTTTATAGACACCTGGATCATGAGCGTTTTTCTCTGTATAACATAATTGTAATCACCAGCATCCTCAATAGCTATCTTACGTGCCACTGGGCGGGTCATTCTGGGTACCGCTAATCACCCCTCTTGCTGCCCCAGTAAGTGTTGTTTTCAGTGCTTACAAATAAGAAGAGTCTATAATTAATATTTTTTCCTGCAGATAGCTTTCCCTTTAGTATTTCCATAGTTCTTACATTTATCTTTATATTCTTTGTGTGAATTGGCAGAGAAGGGGTTACCTGGGCAACGGGCATAAGAATTTGTAAGGTTTTTTAAAAAAACTGTTTGTTTTCTCTTTTTTTAAAGGTTCTATTTATTTATTATTTTTAGAGAGAGAGGAAGCGAAGAGAAGGAGAGGGAGAGAAACATCAGTGTGTGGTTGCCTCTCACACACCCCCTACTGGGGACCTGGCCAGCAACCCAGGGATGTGCCCTGACTGGGAATCGAACTGTGACCCTTTGGTGCTCAGCCGACTGACCCACACCAGCCAGGGTGCATTTTCAGGGCTTCTGATGGTTGTGGCCAGGCTGTGTCCTGAGTCGGCGCTGGAGCCGGCGTGAAAACACCAGCCGTGCACTCGCTGGCTCCCCGCCACTGTTCACTCCCACGCTAACCAAGAGCCGTGTCGACGGCAATCAGCATCTTTGCCCTAATTATTTACCTGCCTTGGTTTGCCTGTCTTCATTCAAAGTCAATTGGAGAAATTATTATTTATTGAGTTAAAAATCCTCAATATGAGAGGTAAATATTGGAGAACTTACTAGGATCAAAGCCTAATGTTAACTGGCATCAGACATGATGACTTTATCTAGATACTGTTTTGTTTTATTTAAGGCAATACACACGGTGTATGCCAAATGACCCCCGTAGGAGCAGGTAAGATAGCTGTTGAAAATGTTGGTGGTTACCGTTATGTAGCACGCAGGAGAACTTGCATGATACACTTGTCCATGAAACTGATACAAAGTGGTGCAAACCTTTCGGTACGTTTATTTATTTATTTTTCCTCTCAATATGAGCTTGTCCATCCCAAGTTCCGCATCACTGGGTCAACTTTAACTTGGGGTTTTCTGTGAGACCAAGTTCATGCAACTGCATACAATAAATCCCTAGAGATTTATTTTGGCCTTGGGAAAAAATTAGTAATGAGCCACGTAAAGCTGCTTTGCTGGAATGGATTTGAGTTTCAGCAACCACCCCTAGCAATCCCACTGTTTGGGTACCTCTGGTTGTTGCTTTTACTTGGCATGTGCTCATCATACTCTAAGTCTAGTCCTCAGTGCTCAGTCCATTGAGACACACAAACCAGGGCATCGCCTCTTATTTTCAGAAAACCTTTGTCCACTATAATTGCCTTTACTCACTTAAGAATTAAAAATTTTATTAGCCTGTTGATTACCTCTGCTTCATTATTATGGATAATTGACCGTTTAAGGTGATTTTTAGATTCTGAATGATATATTCATTTAAGCATTTTTAAAAAGATTTTATTTATTTATTTTTAGAGAGAGAAGGGAGGGAGATAGAGAGAGAGAAACATCAATGTGCGGTTGCTGGGGGTCATGGCCTGCAACCCAGGCATGTACTGTGACTGGGAATCGAACCCATTTAAGCATTTTTTTAGATCCCGTAAAGCTTTATTCCACAAGTGAATGTGGTGGTAATTATGTATGTGACTTGGAACTCTGACCGCCCAGTCCTTCTTCAAACACACACACACACACACACACACACACACAGAACAGCCATCGGCACCAGCGATACTGCGTGTTGCCTTTTCCTGCGCACACACAGCATCTGCTCCACGTGACTCTGCCGCACCATAAAGGAGCCAGCCCAAGCCAAGCTCCTCAAATCCCAGATCCTGGGTCCCACGGATTCCACTCTGTGGCTGTAGTGTTTTCTCCGTATCCACCCTTACTTGTTCCCTAACTGTTCTCCTTCTAACCTTTCAGTTCTCATTCTGATCTTCCCTGCTCTGCACTCTCACCTCTGTGAACCCAGTTTTCATTCCCGACCTTGTGTTTACGGCTTAGAATTGACGTCTGTCATTTTTTGGATAGCTTGCCTCCTGTGTGTCTGTCTCTGGGAGACATCCACGGCTCAGATCACATCCCATCCAACTTTGACCCAGGTCTCCTGGCTCTGTCCTGGCCCTCACTGACATTTCTCAGCCCCTTCAAAGAGATCATCTCTCCTTCTTCCCCATATACAAGCATTTTATCTGTGCATCTACTATTAAACCTAATACTTTCTACCATGTACTAAATATAGTTATTAATGTACTTGTCATAACTCCAGCTGTCCAAGGTCCCCTATAACAGTCAATGCAGAGTTTTTTGTCATAGAAAAGTTTATTTCCAAATGATTGATTGAAATATCTATTACAACTTTTTTTATTGGATTGGTTCTATAATAGTTCATTTCCGTTATTGGTACGTTATGCCCAGATGCTTGGCTTTAGTGCCAGGAAATATTACTCTCTTGTTTTCCTATGGCGTTTCAAAAGGTGTGACCAAAGACTGGATTTCTCCTGAGTTTTAAACAAACCAGAGAAACATTAAAGCATTTAAATAGCTTACTAATATTACTGTATCCACAATTTTTTTTAGACCGTGAGAAAATGGTACTCTGGGGTCTTTGCCAAAGGTCCCCCTGGTTAAAAGAAGACTGGGAAGTCAGGCTCATGGGGCTGTTTGCAGGGATACAGAGCTCTACAGACAGAGCAAAAACATCCCAGCATCCCTCTCCACCCCCATTGTGTGTTTCTTAATGCAGCCCTTGACACGGCAGAGGGTGTCTGATGTTGCAGAGGTGAGCTGCAAAGTGGCCAAACCACTCTGCAGTGCACAGCAGCTTGACATAACTGTGGCTGCCAGCTTTTTGTTTAAAAATGCCATCAGCTTAACAGTAACTGAAAAAGTAATTATTCTCCAGTTTCACGGAGCTATTAAGGAAAAAAAAAGTCCATTGAAATGCCAGGAGATGAAATACTGTGCTTTCAGGACCTGTTGGAAACCTTTCCATGTGCAGAGCAGAAAAACATGCATTTGTTTTTCAAGAAGGAGATTTAAGAACTTTACTGAATGGAAAGTGAGAGAATGAATCTCGGCTGCAGGAAAGATAGTTTGGGTCAACAGAATTCTGCACACCCTGCTTCAGTGAGGATCCTTCTATTATTCTGGAAACTCAGCGCCATTTGTCACTACAGAATCCTTGGTTTAGGGAGTGCATGGTGTATGGGAGTCCTGTGTTACAAAAGTAATGATGTTACCATATCAAAGAAACTTCCAGTTGCTTTGAACTGTGAAATGCTGTCAGTTACTCCAATGATGAAACATTTCTTTATATTCTGTCAGTAAATGTTAATGAGCATGTAATTAGCCTGGAGATGTTAAGGATTGGTGGTGACCAGGACATGGATATTAAAGAAACAGCCAGCACAAGAGATCTCTACCTTCAATAATCTTCCCAATTTCATTGCAAAGACAGAACATATCATCCGAATAACAACTGAGGAGAAACAGAGTTTATATGAATCTGAGAAAAGTAATAAGGAATGGAGAGATTTTGCAAGGTTATGGGGATTGCAGACTGTTTTTAGAGATACCAAGTTTAAAACTCAGAAGCGGTGGGACGGGGCTCTGTATCTTATTTGCTAGGTGACTTTAAACACGGCTCTGAACCACAGCTAAATAGAATAGGAAGTGCTTCACAGACTGTAAAAGACTGCTCAAATATCAGTTATTATTCAGGTGACCTCCTGCAGCTTTTGAAATTCATTTAAAATGACTACGTTTTGAGTGGATTACAAATATGCAAGTACATTTTTAATGCTAATATTTCTTGAGAGTTTTATGAAACCTTTTAATTAACCTGTTTCACAAGGTGTACTACTCAGTGACCTTAAAACGTGTAAACAAAAAAGAAAAAAGAAAGAAAAGGTAAAACAGCTGGAGAGACGCTGCTAAACGAATCATGTCACCGCCTCATGAAAAAATAAACTGCTCACTTCTAGATGCTTGAAAGCTAAATATAAAACTGTTTCGCTACCATAGAAAGTAATATTTTAATCTGTTGAAGATGATTACAGTAGAGAATTTTTATTTAAAAGTTTAGAAAGCAGTAGTGAGCACCAAAAATAGTTCTTGTATTGGTTATTTGCACAGTTTTAGATTTCATTTGCTGAAAAAAGACATAAAGAAAATAGAGTACACATTAAAAAAACAGAACACACAGGAGTGGGCACCAGTAGGTTTGCAGCTGTAGCAAATAAATAATACAATAATTAGTAAATAATAATATAAAAATAAACTCAGTTTCATGTACTCACGATTGTAAGCCTACATTTGTCACCACTGTATTTCATGAGATGATTTATCGCACAACCTTTTATTGGCACACTTGGAGCAGAAAATTTGTGATTAGAGAACTAGAGTATACTGATGACTTCACAGCTAGACTTTTTGAACAACTGCTCTTCATTCTGGAAGCATATGAAAAAACAGATCTAAACATCACAGAGGCAAATGAGCACTTTTAAATTGTATGGGTTACAACATAAATGGGGGACAAGAATAAAATATAAATGAAAAAGCAATTCTTTTGGGAACCTCGCTTCCTTGGCCATATCTTTTTTTTTTAAGATTTTATTTATTTTTTTTTTATTTTTAGAGAGGGAAGGGAGGGAGGGAGGGGGAGAGGGAGAGAGAGAGAGAGAGAGAGAGAGAGAGAGAGAAACATCAATGTGCGGTTGCTGGGGGTTATGGCCTGCAACCCAGGAATGTACCCTGGCTGGGAATCGAACCTGGGACACTTTGGTTCCCAGCCCGCGCTCAATCCACTGAGCTATGCCAGCCAGGGCTCCTTGGCCATATCTTTGTTTGTTCGATCTACCAACCTATTAAAGAGAAGCACGTCTTGGTTGCCTTCGAAGCCCCAAATTGATTGTGATTCTTTTCCTACCACGGCATCTCCTAGACAGTTGCAATGGAGCTAGTACAGCCCCTGGAAACACAAGAGGCAGGGATCAGCGACGTGGCGGCAAAATGCAATGCACAGATAGTGTCCCCAACACTATGCGTACTTACAGTCCTGTCCCTTGCTGTGACCAGTCCACTTACAGGGCCAGGAACTATTTCTGAAGGCGGCATGGAGATCATAGCCAAAAGGCAAAGATAGCCCCAGAGAAGGCCTTGAATGCTGGGATTTAGTTGCAGACTTGAGAAGTAAATCCTCTTTGTATCAATGGACTATTCACGGTTGACACACTCTCAAATGTGTCTTACAGGTCTTTCCATTTGTCTCACAGACTAGGTAGATTTCATTAATTACTTCAATTATCCACCCTTCTTTGTATCCACCCTCTTTGCCCTGTGACTTTGCAATTCCTTCCACAATAGATGACTCCTAGTCCAGCAATATGACCTGCTCTACCCCTGAGAAGGCGAAGGAATTGATAGTGGGCCTGGGCTTTGAGAGGCCTTGCGTGTCTCTGCTTTGTCCTGTATGCCTCTGTCCTGGCCAGGCCTTGGGTCCCAGGAGAAGGACAGACAACAGAGAACAGAACTCCACCCAGGGACTCCAATCTGACACAGACAGCTGAGGCTCGGCTGGCTGCGCACACACAGTTGAACTAAAACACCTTTTCCTTGTCTTGTCTGGATCCGTCAACCCTGCAGACTTGTGAGGAATGATACATGATGGCTCTCTGAAGCCATTAGGTTGGAGTGCTCGTTACACAATAGTTTTTAAAGATTTTATTTATTTTTAGGGAGAGGCAAAGAGAAGGAAAAAGAAAGGGAGAGAAACATCGATTGGTTGCCTCTTGAATATATCCCCACCGGAGCATGAACCCGTGACCCAGGCACAAGTCCTGACTGAGAATCAAACCGTCAACCTCTTCCTGTGTGGGACGATGCCCAACCAACTGAGTCACACCAGTCAGGGCAACATTTTTATTTTTACTTGTTGTGAGCAATAGATAACTGATAAAAGTAGCTAATCTCAGAATTGTGTTCTTTCATGTATTTAGGGCCTCTAGAAAAACTCATGCTTTTAGCATGTATAAGTTTACATGCTAGATATTTGTTTTAAAAAATTGTACATGAGTTGTGTTCAATCTCAAGAGATAGTACAAATGTAATTGAATTGATTGATTAATCAAATGCAAAATAAAAGTCTTAGTGTTCTGTTTTATACTAATAAACAGATAAGAAGCTCTCCAATTTGCATATGCCATAAAATAATATAATTGCGGTTATTATAATTTTGCAAAGTACATACTTATATTTATCCTGCTCTTTCAATTATTTCTTTTAAGAAAATGTATTTAAGAAAATCAGATACATTTCTTCATTCAACATCTTCTATGCATTTTCATGCATGTGAATGAGAGCACAATTTTTGTTTCATATTTATAATATTAACTACCACCACCCAAAATTATCATGAGATTTAAGCGTATCCAGTGATTATTTTTTTCTTAAGACAAGTTCATATAAATTTGTCTTTTGTTTGACAGGTGGAGTATAAGACACAACAAACTGTGTTTTTCTCTTTTATGCGTGCGTCTTTCAACGTCCTTTCCCCTCTCACGTTGGTTTCTCTTGAACCAAGTTTGAGAGCAGAAGTCGACAAGCACACTCGGCATTATTTAAGGCGTCAATGAACATCTTCGTTCTCTGAAGAGATATTAAAAGGGTAAACTAAATTTGTTACAGTGTCCTGATCCATGTTTCTTTGCTCTAATTATTTAAACCCCAAATCAGAGAGTTAAAAAAAGTAAAATAGTTTTTAATCGCTTTGCCAGTCACTTTTTGCTTAATCTGTCCCTTTTTTTCTGTCTCTGTCGCTCTCATCCTCCACCATATCTCATATTTTTACTCTGAGTATCCTCCTTCCAATATACTAGCATATAAATGGAAATATACAAATGCAGATATGAGCCTTCACTGCAGGAAGGTGTCCCTCATCGCAATGAACATGAATGAGATTTTTAATAAGCGCTTGTTCTGCTATGAATGGATGTTTCCTTGGGATAATTGGTCCAGGATTCATTTGGAGAAGTCTTTGTGTTACCACCAAGCTCAGTCCTCCTCTAGTCACACACTTCTCGAAAACATGATAAATAGTGTAGAATACTGTCAAGATATTTGAGGGGTTGCCTCTAAAAGTTTAGCCTGTGTTCATAGAGTTTTCATGACATTTCAGAATGAAACATTACAAGAATAACAGAGATGCAATTGTCTTTCATGAAGACATCACATGCATGGACCGCATTCCTCAACTTTATAAGAACAACAAACAAATTACATAAAAATTCCAAGACAGCTCTTTCTTTTTCTTTTTTAGTAGTGACTTTGTTATTTTTATTTTTTTTTTCAGGCAAGGCTTTGGGGATGTCCATTTTACTATTCTGGTCTTAAATTCTCAAGCACAGAAATTCTGCAGTCTTGTGACACCATGCTAGATGAAGTTCAAAACTGTGTTGTGCCCTGGACACTGGACACTGGCAGTTGGAATTAATCGGACCTCCCTACGTGAATAAAATGAAAGCTGTCTAACCAGAGAACACCTCAGTATTGTACCTGTACAGCCGTGGAAACATCAGAGACCTTCTAAAAGCTAGGAGATCGAGTGATGGCAGCGTAGAATTGCATAAGAACTATGGGATCCCATGCTTCGTGCTGCAGCTGAAGAAGCATCTCCATGAACAGAGCGGAAGTGGTCCAGTGACCAGGATTCTTTGAGGAGGTGCGAATAAATTACCTAAAGTTTATTGAAGTTGCTCCAGTCTTTACCTATGTGTTTTGTCTAGCTTTTCTTTCAGAATTAGGATCAGAAACATCTGTATATTCTTTACAACTGTACATGTAAATTATAGGAAATCCAGAAGTAATAACATTTTTAATAAAACTGAGTAGGTGTATTTTAACTATGGAATAAATGTGTTGCTAGATAGTGCTTGTAGAATTATAAAAGTTTTAAATTTTTTGTTGTTTGTTTAGCTACAATTCTATTTTATTTTGTTTGTTCATTTTTGGTGGTGAGTCTAAGGTTTGCAATATGCATCTTTTTAACCTCTCATAGTCTAACTTCAAATAATATTGTAGCACTTTGCATGCAGTGGGGAACCCAGCGCATTAAACTTCTAACAGGCCTGACCCCTCACCCCATCACTTGGGCTGTGTTTTCGTACTTTCACTTTACTTTCTATGTAGTTTACAAAGTCCACAATGTGTTGTTTTTATTTTGCTTTAAAAATCCATTATTGTAAAAAGTTTTAAAAACAAGAGAGAGTATTTTATATTTGTCCACATGTACAACATTTCTGTTTTTCTTCATTCCCTTATGACGGTTCAGATTTTTGCCTAGCGTGATTTTCTGTCAGCCTGAATAAGTTCCTTTTACATTTCTTACAGGATTGGTTGGCTGGTGGCTGATTCTCTCTGCTCCTTCTGGAAAATGTCTTTGTCTCACTCTCTATGTTATTCTGAAGACAATTTGTTGCTGGATGTAGAATTGTAGCTTGAGAGGAACTTCTGCTCTTGTTTCCCAGCACTTTGAAGGTGCTTGTCTTGTTTCCGTTGGTTCTGCTAGAGTCGGTAGTATATCTCATCTTTGTTCTTTGATCTGTGGTTGCTTTCAAGAATTTCTACTTATAATTGGTTTTCAACAGTTTGATTATAATGTGAGTTAGCGTGTTTTTCTTAGTGTTTATCTTGTGTGAGGCGTGTAGGGTTTCTTAGATCTGTAGGGTATATTTTTCATCCAAAAAGGGAATCAGTGACGGTGGGAAGCTGCAGAGACAGTGGAAGAGTTCGTATTTTCAGAAGTAGAATCATGGTGGGGTTTCCTGACAGGAGCAGTGTTGAGTAAAGGAGAAATACTTTGCTTTTCCCATTCCTACTCCCAAATCCTCTACCAGTACCTCTTGCAGGCTGAACTTCATCAGAAGTCAGAGAGCCTAAGAAAATGTTGATACCTGGCACCAATGGCAGAGGACGAGAGGGCTGGAAGCAGAGCTGTGAGCCAATCAGCAGACGGCCCTCACAGCAGGGTTTTGTTCTGTCTTTGTCACTTGGGAATTTCTGTCCCTTAGAAGAACACTTGGGCCCTGGCTGGCATAGCTCAGTGGATTGAGTGAAGGCTGTGACCCAGGCATCGCAGGTTCGATTCCCAGTCAGGGCACATGCCTAGGTTGCAGGCCATGACCCCCAGCAACCACACATTGATACATTTCTCTCTCTCTCTCTCTCTCTCTCTCTCTCTCCCTTCCCTCTCTAAAAATAAATAAATAAAAATCTTAAAAAAAAAGAAGAACACTTGGGCATGTATTTGATGAATGAATGAATGAATGAATGAAAAAATAAAGTAACTATTATTTCTACACTCACGTTTTATTATTGAGGAAACTGAAGTTCTGGTAGGCCTCACACTTTAGTCAAGTAGTTTGTAAAGAACCAGAACTTAAATGTGGATTTTCTGATTTATATTTCAGCACAGCCACTACCTCTGATTTCTGTGAAATGAATTACATTTTCAATGTGTATTAGAACTCTCTAAAAACACTCTGTGCTGAACCCTTTTGTAAAACTAAAAATCCTTCAGCTGGGTAGATTTTTCCTAAATTTTGTTAGGTAGATTTTTCAAGGTTCGGTTTGTCTCCAAGCTTTCTGGACGACTTCTATTGCTAGGAGGTTTTATATAACACGTCTATTTTAAAAGTGCAGAGCGTTACGCAAACATAGCTGTTCTTCATTTCGGTAGAAGAGTCAGCACAATGTGGAAGAAAGAACATCGCCTTTGGGATCTGATAGGGCTACACGGTGATCCAGGATTTGCAACCTAATAGCTGTTTGACTTTAGACAAAACATTCAACTTCTCTGGACCTTGGTTTCTCTTCTGTAAGTTGGAACTAATATCTCCTCTCATCAGAGAATGGTAAGAATGAAATTCGACAATGAATGTACTGTGCCAGTGTATTCATTACTATGGCTCAGCTGTGAATCTCCCGTTCTCCAGGCCAGCCTTTACTGTTCAGGACCAAGTCCAGTTCCATGGTGGCAGCAGGTGGGAGTGGCTGCAGACAGAAGTGTAGGTGGGAATGTCGGAGAGCTCAGCAACAAAGACCCCGTTGTCCAGGGAGAGCTGGTGAGAACAGTGGTGTGAGTAGCAGGTGGAGGTACTGCGAGAGGTTGATAGGAGGCAATAAGAAAGCACTTGAGATAAATTTACTCCTTTCTTGTATTTCCCAAGAGAATGATCATTTTTATTAATGAGGAAAATGAAGTAATGTTTAAGTCAAAACTAGAATCACAAGAAAGAGAATCATTGTGGGACTTCCAAAGCCTATCCTTGGCACCAGTACAGCTACATCGTTTTTTAAAACAGTTTTATTGAGATATGAATAACATGCAACATGATTCGCCCATCGAGCTGTACAGTTTAATGGCGGGCTCCTAGTAAATACAGAGCTATGCATCTGTCATCACAATCAATTAGAATATTTTCATTACCCCCAAAGAAACCCTGCAACCTTTAACCATTCCTCTCGAGTACCCTCTGGCCCGATTCCCCCCACCCTGGGAGACCACTAATCTATTTTCTGTCTCTACAGATTTGCCTGTTCTGCAGAATGTTTCACATGAATGGAATTGTATAATATTGTGGTTTCTGTCTGGCTTCTTCCACTTAGGGGCAGGGTTTGAGCATTATGGAGAGATTGAAGACTATGATTACAGCAACCTTCATGACATCTCCAACTTTTGCCCTGGATTACAGGCTGCTGACAGTGATTATGAAGGGCTGATGACTTCTTTGTGGGACCAGGTGGGACCTTTGACCTAACCCTTACCCTTGCCCTCCACCTAAGAAGACGCCAAGAGAATGGCGGTGTGCCTGGATTCCAAGGATCAGACTTCACCACTTACGAGGAGTCCAATCTGGTAGCTGAGCCTTAGAAGGTAAATAAAATGGAAAGTCATTATTCCAACACTGCCAAAAAGATGGGCATGGAGAAGCTGGTGCAGAGCATGGGGAGTCTGGGGGCAGAGTTCTCCAAGCAAGCAGACACGGAGGCAGGCCGCAGTGAAACTGGGAAAGAAGGGGACTGGGTGGAGGGGGCTGAGAAGAGGCTCAGCGGGGCCAGAGAACCTTGTGAGGCAAGGGGACTGAGTTCACTGGGGAGACGGCAACAGCAGAGGGCCCTGTATTTCTTTGGCCAGGATGTCTCCACTCCAGGTGTGTCCACTCCAGCTGCCACAATCCCGTGGCTTGTAGCAAGGCTGTCGCCAACTACCGAAGTGCCTTTTGGTTTCCCTGCCCTTCTCTCTCCTTCACAGCCTGGTAACAAGCACCCTGAATCTCTGTCCTCGATTAACCTTTTCTGCCCTGTAATAACCGCATAAGAAGGATGTGAGGGTGGGGATACTGTTCTCGATCACAAAAACCTATATCCGTTCTTTGTATCCGAGCGTAGTGTTAGTCTCCTGAGTTGATCTGTATTGTCCACATTTTGTCTTGTAGGAAAGAATTTTCCTGCAGGCAGCTGTTAAGGATGTCTTACACAGCCATCCTAATCCACGTACATAAAATAGATCGTATATGCCATTATAAATGCATATGCAATGCTTAGAAACAAAATCTGAATAATAAAAAAATAGATTTGCCTTTTCTGAACATTTCACATAAATAAAATTGTACAACGATGTATTTTGTTGTACTTAGGCAAACGATTTTGAGTTTCCCTTTGTGGTAGGACCTACATTTTTAGGGCTGAATTTGCTACATTTTGGGATGCATTCCATCTCACTGTGATTTAAATTTCCACTGGATTCTCCTATTTTAACATATGAATATTGGAGATGAAAAGGGTTCTTGGCAATTATTAATTTGACCACTTCTTGGTCTTGAAGAAAGGGAAGTCCAGATTGTCTGAGGGTCTGGTGTCACACTTTTACCTGTGCGCCAGAGCATGTGGGCCCAGCCTCCACGCTCTCCCTGTACAAGGCTGGTTTCATTTAACATTGACCCTAAAATGACAGCTTCTCACTTTCCATAGCTCTTAGTTAGCAAAATGCTTTCATACACATGAACTCATAATCTGCATACAAAAGTGGTTTTGGTAAATATGTAAGAGACAGCTAGATACTAGAAGCATGAAATATAATTTCTGACCAAAATTGTCCTATACAGACTTCCCCAAAAGCCCTTGGGAAATGACAAATGTAAAATGCCTGCTAAGTCTCACTGACCACTTGCTAAGCTACAAATACTGTGACATTCTGTTCTTGTCATCCCTAATAACAACACCTATAAGAACCCACAACAGTCTTTATTTTATTTTTTATTTTTTAAAGATTTTATCTATTTACCTTTAGAGAGGGAAGGGAGGGAGAAAGAGAGAAACATCAATGAGCGGTTGCTGGGGGTCATGGCCTGCAACCCAGGCATGTACCCTGACTGGGAATCGAACCTGCGACACTTTGGTTCGCAGCCCGCGCTCACTCCACTGAGCTATGCCAGCCAGGGCTTATTTTATTTTATTTTTATTAAGTTTATTGGAGTGACCTTTATTAATAAGACTATGTAAGTCCCAAGCCTATATGATGCATGATCTGCATATCGCACTGCCTGCTCACCACTCAAAGTCAAACCATCTTCTGTCAACCATCTGGACGGCAATGAGGAAGCATTTCTGTGTGAACGGAGTTGCTCTGCTTTAAAGCTAGATGCGGATGCCCTAAGTCGTCCCTCCCAAAGCGACCCGCAACATATATTCACATGAGATTTCTGAAGCTTGATGTCAGTACTCAGGGAATGTAAGCGGCAGAATCAAATGCTATTGGTCCAGCTTTCAGTAACCCCAGTGCGAAGAGTGGTGGAGTCCTTTCAAACCCACACGTGAAACTCTTATTTCCTTTCTTAAACTCCTTTTCATCTTTTCTTCTGGGCAATAACTGCACGACTTGTTATGCAATTACTGAACTGCTCCCTGACCTCATTAACATTCTTATCTCCCCTAAAAAACGTTATGAGAGGCCCGTCTGTTTATTATCTCTGCCACCCAGGACTGAAGTTGGCCTGTCTTTCCCGAACGCATCTACCCTGAAGTATCGAAGGCTTACACACATGATTAGCGGCTTCCCCAAATGTGCTGGTTCTCGTTAGAGATTCATGTGATCTGCTTTCTGTTTCACACATCATGATTCCCCATGCAGGATATGGCCCAAAGCAATAACTGTGCTTGGAAAGAGAAAAAAACACACACAACTAAGACATAAAATTCTAGAACGTGATGCTCAGTAGGATATTCAACAGGGTACAGCCACAGGGAGGAGGTCCTGGTTCGTTCCAGTGTTTTGACGTGTACGAAATTGATTTTTGCAAAGAGAAGAGTGGCAGGTAATTATTTCTGGAGGGTTTGCTGCGCTAATTAAGAATTTGAAAATGAAACCACTACATTTTCAAATAATAAGAGCAGCACAGAAACTGAAATGATAAAAGGCATGTGTCAGGCAAACTAAGATATATCAGGAAACATAATATTTTAATAATAGTATAATGATTAAAATAACATTACTTGTATGTTTTATGAGTACTTCACGTTTATCATAATGCCTCAGTAGCTCTGTTATCCACCCCAAGTCCCTCTGTTTCTACTCTAACTAAAGGAAAATAATGTGATATCTTAAACCAAGAGAATTTAGAACACCATTTGGTTGAAGAATCATCTTTCTCCTGGGGTACTTAGAACTCAACCAAAGTGTTCTTTTTTTTTTTAGTTTTCTATAAAAGTGTGATTGATGTCAATATGAGGGGAGGGTGTAGGATGGTATTCTTAGACATCAGTACTCCCCCCACCACACATTTCCCAGTACATGCCTGTATATACGTGTAAATGCATAGCTATACCTATATCGACCTGCCTACTATTGGGCCAACGAAACAAAGGAAACATTCAAGTTTCATTTCATTTTTTCTACTCTCCTGGAGGGTTAGAGTGGGAAAATTTCTCTTTCTTTTTACCAAATAGAGTTTGTTCTCAATCTCTGGTCTCAACTTCTTCCTCATTAACACAACCTTGAGTTTCAGATGGGCACGTGACCACTCCGAATCAAGACTGTATCCGTCTTCTCGCCTTGAAGTCCGCAGCAGTAATATGTACGATGCCCGAGCCCTTTTTCAGGCGCATGCTCCCTCTTCCTTTCTGCCTTCCCTGCTGGCAGGCTTGGGCGCACAGGGCGGAGATGAACCGGCCCCCACCCCTCCGAGGTGGGAGGTCCGTGTCTCCAGCAGCGAAGCAAGACAAGCGAGGTTCCTGATGCCTGCGGAGCTCTCACACCCACACTGGACCAACTAGGGGTGTGTGCTGAGCAAATGCTGTCCTTTCACATCTAACTATTCACCAAGTTCAGGCAGTCTTCTCCATAATACTTAGCAGGTTGGTCTCCTCTTTATTCTCTCTGTTAATACTCAGATCTCTCACCCAAGCTTTTGTAAAGATTCCAAATTGCTTCTTCCACTTCCAGTTCCTTCCTTCTTCTGTTTCCTGCTCCATGCTGCCTCCAACGGTCCTACTTTAAGTGGCTCACACTGAGATCCAAAGACAGGTTAGAGCTATGCAAGGGAACCTGGAAGGAGACACATGGATCTGGTCCCTATGTCTAGGTTTCGGGTCAGATAACGCTGTCGTTTCTACCTCTGGACATAACATTTTACCTGGAATAGATTTCTAGAACTCAGTACAACTTGGAGTCACTATGACCAGCCACAAAGAATGAATAGAGGACGTGAGAAGTAAACAATAGTGCCAGCACGCAAAAGCACTTCCAATAGCGAGCCATCCTGACTGACATTAACCTATAAAATAAATCTGTTGCTGCAAATGCTCTATGATGAACAGTGTTACCTTTGTCTATTCACATGGGTAGATTTTGTGTATCACACCTGCTTAAAATATTCTATACTTTTCCATAACAACCCACCGTGTAGCAGCACATTAAAGAAAATACTAAAGAAATATACATATGAATTAACTATCTTCTAATTGGTGGGAAATTAAAATATTTTGTTTCTGAAAAGAATGTCTTTGGCTAGAGATATTAAATAACTTATGAGCCTACTTCCGTGATACAGGTAGATAACAGAAGATTTTGATGCTTATGCCTGTGCTTTATCGATCAGATCCAAAAGGTAACTCCAAAGTGAAATAAATTATTTCTTTAACTTGATTTATCACCTACATCACAGAAGAATATTTTACAATCACAAATGAGAAATGATCGTAGTTCTTCCCGAAACTCAAGTAAAATCAGGTGGGCAAAATGGCTGCTTCAGAATGAAGGGAGACCAAGGTACAGTCTTGTGTAATAAAATGCCATCTGCATTAAAATATATAATCTACAATGAGACACTATTGAGTTAGAAAAGCTGGACACTTCACAGTGCTTAGTCTAGTTATTGCAACTAAGTTTTAAAACAGAATCTCACCATGAAGACCATTTTTCCTTTTGCAAGCGCCATCTTTGTAACCCATTGTCTGTAAAAATTTCTTTATTTAGCTGGTTGGCAGCCTTCTGTTCTGCGAGGTCTTTAACATTTAAGCCCTATCAACTTGCTTCTAATGTGCCACAAAGGAATGACTGACTAATACCTCTAAACTATGACAATGGTGTCCTTTTTTGAAAAGACCAAGCTACCATTAGAAATGGGTCATGAAGCAAAAGTCATTAACTCATTTTAAAAAGGGCAGAGCCCAACAAAGCATCACTGACAAAGCTCCCTTCTCTTGTCCATTTGTCTTTATTAAATATCACATTTAATATCTACCTCCATGCATGGGATAGCATTCTGAACCATCTCCCTATAAAAAAAATTAAAATCATGAGAAATTAAATTTACTTTCAGGTTTTTATGTAGAAAGAGCAACTGAATTCTCTTATACAATTTTAAGTAGTAATCTAACTACTAAACCTCCCCAGTAATAAAAATAAGGACTCCAATGCTTCTAGTTTGAAAACATTTATGAACTCTCGAAGGAAGAAAATTCAGTTCATAAAGGCAATTGAAATATAGGCAGATCAAGGTAGGGTCTTTTATGTTTTCCTTGAAGTTAGTAGCAAAAGGCAACAAGAAATAGATATTTGCATCTTCTCTACCTACTAAATAAAAGATTTATTAAAAATTAATGCTAAAATAATGACAAAGATGATAGGGAATGATGTTTCTAACCCTACGTGAGTCAACTGCCTGTACTAACCTTCCCAGCTTCATTGTAGTATGAGCTTCTGCCTTTGGCATTCAAAAGGGAATTTCTTAGACTGAGGAAAAATGATCTGTGCTCTATAAATCTCTTTCTTGGAAGGAAACTTTCGTAGAGTCGATCTTTACATCTGTTTTCCTCTGTTGTATCTCAGAAAAGAAAAATGCTGTGAACTTTCTCCTCTCTGGCTGCCCGCTGCCCAGGCCATCACACCACGAGGCATCAGTTCTGGGGAGAGCTCCGTCCAGTCACACAAATGTCTATTTTGGAACTTTCAGAGCAGGGAGGACAAAGGTCACACCGAGCAGAGGTCTGCGTGTCTGTCCCACAGTGGCTCCCAGGGAGGAAGCCAAGTGTTAACAGTTTTGGCTATCTAGTCAAAAAATGTTTGGTTTGGTTTTACTTGTAATGGAGTCTTCTGTTCTCTTAGATGTGCCTGTAGACGAAATAATGAAAATTCAAATACTTAGGACTACAGGCAAGGTGATCTGGTTGCCATCTGAAGCTGAGGAAGCTCTATTTCCTAGGCAAAGGAAAACACATAGTTGTATTAGAAGAACCCTGGGGGTTTGCCTTTATTTATTTTACTCTTTTTTATTCTTGATTATGATCTATTAGTTCCTTTAATTTTTCCTCCCTCCTTCTTTCCTCCTTCTATCCTTGTCCTTTTCTGCCTACTGACCACTCTATCTTTATTTTTGTAGCTCTCCAAGGTCATTGCCAAAGTCTATCACATCTTTGCTGTGTTTGCTTCTTGACCTAGTTGAGTTGCGTTGACTCTGTCTCTTTAGCCCTGTGTGAATTGTATAAGAAAATGCTGAGTGTTCTTTGATTTATATTTGCTTAATATATACATTTCTCATCCTTTGACTTTTAGTCTTTCTGAGTATTTTGGTTTTCAGTTTGTCTCTTTCAGACAACATATTTCTTCATCCAATTAGGGAGTCTTGGTCTTTTAATTAGTAAGTTTACTATGAATTTTAACTGATATAATCAGTATAAAATTAGGTCTCATTCCTGCTATCTTAATTCACATCCTCAATTTAAATGTAAATTGCAATTATTATGAAATTAATTAAGACTTATTTCTACCATCCTGTATTTTTTTTATTTCTTTTTCTTTCTTTATACCTTCTCTGCTCTTTCCTTCCTTTGACTAGAATAAAATTTTCTCCATCTGATTTATCAGGGACATACTCTATTTTTATTATTTTGAGTGTTTTCTTGATCTTAACACTCATACTCTCTCTGTTTTATTCTCATTGATTTCCTAAATTTGTAAATATTTGTATCTTCTAACAATATAAAGTGATAATTTTTCATATTTCTTTTATCTTATCTCTTACTATTTTGTTATTACTGATAATTTTAGCTTTGAGATGTTGTCCTTTTACTTTTACTTTTTATTCATCCCTACTTTTACTTACTTAACATAAAAATAAGTTTAGCTAAAATATTGGTTCATCTTTACTTTTCATTTCTCTTTCATCATATGCTTCACTTCAGTGGGTGTTTTAATTGAGGGCCATTTTATGGTGAAAATTCTGAGACATTTTATGTGTGAGAATACTTTTACTAAGCTTTAATCTTTAGACGTCAACTTCTCCAGTTAAATTTTAGATTCTTTTTCTCTTAATACTTCAAAAGTAACACTATATTGTCTTATTATTTTCAGTTTTATAATCTGATTTTTTTCTTTGCAGATGACCTTTGTGATGAAATTATTTCCTTTGCTTTTGAATTCTTCCTTCTCATTGTAATATCTAAATATGAATGTTTTATTATCTGTCCATTTAGCCCCTCATAAGCCCCATCAATTTGAAGTTTTTCAACTTTTTTAACTTTGAAAAATGTGTATTAATTCTTCCTCCTTTTTTTCCTCTTTATTCAGATATTGGTATTTCTCCTATTCTCTATATCCTTTAGTTTTTTTAAAAAATATATATTTTTCTATCTCTTTCTTCTTATTTGCTCTCCTTCAGATAGTTTCTTAATCTAATATTTAAAGTCACTTATTTGCTCTTCAGTTGTACCCATAAAACTACTTATTCCATCTCTTGTGTTCTTTGTATCAGCATTACATTTTCTTACCTAATATTTCCCTTATACTCTTACTGTTCTGGGTTTGTTTGTTTTTTTCAGCTCACTAATCATTTATTGTCTTAACTACATTTACCATTCATTTAAAAAATTATTGGCCTACTTTAATAATTCCCATTTACAGTATATGCAGTGTCTATTTCTTTGCCTTTCTTTTATTTTGGCTTATAAACACAGGTAATGCATATAGAACACTGTAAGACCAGGACATATCTTGTACCAGTCTAGGGTACATTTAAAGGAAAAAGTGGGGATAAGGTTAAGTGCAGAGAACCAAGGCATCAACTCACTGACATCAATGACTAGTCATGGACACTCCCTCTGGTCAGTTTTGTGCTTTAAACCTTGGGATGAGGCCCCAGTGGGTAGAGCATCGTCTCTAGTCAGTAGGCAGCCAGAGGAAGGGAGGCTAAGACTATAACTGTTTAAAAAAATTCCTCACCCCAGCAGGACTTTAGATTTGCCTTGATATAATTTCATGATATGTGCTTAAGAATCAGAACTGTTGCTAATTTCCACCACTCTGGGAGAAAAAATGAAAAAAAAAAGAATTTAGAAAACTTTCCTACAACCTGTTCTTTCACTCTCATGCTAAAACCTTCCATCGCCCTCCAGCCCCGGCCACTGCTCCTCACTTTCCAAACCCGCGTCAGTTCAAGACAGCCTTCAGTCAGTCTCCCAGGGTGTCTACATTTCTCTTTCTGTTGTCTTTCTTTTTTCTTCTTTCCTTTCTTTTTAAACACTTACCTTGTGATAAAAAGGTTGAGGTTTTCATGCCCAACATGCAGGTTTGGAGAACTTACTGGGCTCATCCAAGATCACATGTTTAGGAAGGTGTGGACTCTGGGCTCAGTTGCAATTAACCCAAATATAACATTTTTTCTCTATACTACAGTTCAACTACAGCCAGAATCTAAATAAACTATCATAAGTATTGTAAGTGTCAAAGGAGTAAAGACATTGAGATGAGGGCACAATCAACCTTTACAGTGAATCAGCACTGGCTCCCTAACTAGGGGTCATTGTCCAGTGTAAGGGCACTTGGGGATGGATGGGATGTTCGTAGGTAGAGAAGCTGGAGTGGACCTTCCAGACTGAAGTAAGGGCGGGGACTCGGCACCGGAGGTGGGGAAAAGAAGATCATATCTTGGAAAGGCTACACGTCCTGGGTGACCGAAATTTGGGCAATAAGAAAGAAGTGGTTTTGACAATATTTAAAGAGTAGATTGGAGCCAGATTACAGAGAATTGAACATTTGCACTTTTGTCCATAAACCAGTAGTTCGCAGCCCTGGCTGAGTGTCAGAATCAATTTTCCAGCTTTTTTGAAATGCCTGCACCTTGGCAACGCTCCCAGATACTCTGTTCATTAGAGCTTAGGGCACGGACATCTGCATATTTTAAAACCCCTCTATCGATCTCCCTCCGCAGGCAGTGTGGAGGGTCAGTGTCGTGCTGATGGAAGTGTGGACTACTCAATGTGCGGTCTGCAGGCAAACCGTTCCCGTCCGTCCTGAGAAAGGGAGAGTGAGCGTCTAAAAATGGTATAGCAATTAGATGGGACAATTTTTTATTGAAATACAGTTGACACAATATTATGCTAGTCTCGGGGATTTGACATTTATATACTTTACAAAATGATTACTATGATAAATCTAGTAATTATCTGTCACCACACAAAGTTACTGCAATATTATTGACCGTATCCCCTATGCTTTACACGACATCCTCATGACTTATTTGTTTTATGTGGGAGATTGTAACTCCTAACCCCCCTCACTTGTTTCACCCTCCTCCCCGCTGACAACACTCAGTTTGTCCTCTGTGTTTCTGAGTCTGCTTCGTTCTGTTTGGTCACTTGCTTTTTTTGTTCTTGTTCATTTTATTTTATTTTAATTTTTTTAAAACTATGGTACATTTATTTATTTATTTTTAGAGAGGGAATGGAGGAAGGGAGGGAGGGGGGAGAGAGAGAGAGAGAGAGAGAGAAAAACATCAATGTGCGGTTGCTGGGGGTTATGGCCTGCAACCCAGGAATGTACCCTGGCTGAGAATCGAACTTGGGACACTTGTTCTTGTTCATTTTAGATTCCTCATATACATGAAATAATATGGTACTTGTCTTTCTCTATTCAATCTGTGATTTTACTTAGCATAATACCCTCCAGGTGCATCCAGGTTGTCACACATGGGAAGATCTCAATGATGAAGTAATTGTATTACATGTGTTAAAACACATAACCTAATAAACGGGGCTTTATTTTGCATGTCTTTTTTTATTTTTGTATAATTTCTTTTCTTGTATTTTACAAAGGTATTGTTCCTTCTGAGTTGAAAGTTAAAAACAAAATCAACACAGGTAATGTAGAAGGATCACTCTAAGCTACAGTGGCTTTTGGGAACAGGAAGCAACGTTAGGAAAGAGGTGCTGCTCTTACATTAATGTGGTTCTGGCACTGGAGTGAAGACCGCTTAGAAGTCCACGTCTTATGAGGTGTTCAGATTCCATTATGCCGATGGTAATAGAAAGAGAAGAGACAGGAATTCAAAACTCTACAAAGAAGAAAAATGAGAAATTTTCAATAGGCAGGACTTCGAAGAAAAGAAAGTGTACAGTCTAAGATGTTTCTGATATTTCATATCTGAGGGACTAGGAAAAAGTAAGTGCTATTATTAAGAGGTGTATTGATATTGGTAAAAAAGTTTGGTGAGAACAGTGCGGTGAGAGGGGTGGAGATAATGATTCTAACTTGAGATTCGAGTTTATCTCCAATGTATGTCAAATGGGAATGTCCCCAAAGCAACTGAAAATACGGTACTCAAACGTGTTAGAGAGGTAGGAATTGGGGATCATAATCAGGGTGTATGTTCAAATATGTAACCAGTGGAGCCTGGTGCTGACAAGCCCGACACACAGTAGTTACATACACGTGGTACTGCCAGGCAGTGCCACCAGCTGGCTGTCAGCCCCAAGTTCAGGTACGACAGCCACGAGTAGGGCGTTGACAGGCAATGGGATCTTTGAGAAAAAGATGCCAGAGGAAAAAAAATTATGAGAAAAAAAACCACTTAGGAACCATCTATATATAACTTGCAGTTTTGAAGTGAAGAGGAGAAAGGGGAATATTGAAAAGATAGTGAAATGATATCACATTAATTTTCTTTTAATGTTAGAAAAAAAGGAGAAATGTTAAGACAAAAGAAAAAGATGGTAAATACAGTTGAATTCTACAGAGAAATTGAGGAGAATGAGAAGTAAGGTAAACCATTTGGATTTAGTGAGCAGAAATAAAGAGAAAAATTTGAAGAAATCAGTTTCAGCATGATAAGAAAAATGCAGGCTATAGAGCAATAAATAGTGATATTTGGTTAAAAAAAAACTGGAGCCAACAAATACAACTTCTTTCTTTGTAAACATAGCCAAAGGAATGAAGGGAAAGGACAGAATCATAGTTTAAGAGGATGGAAGGGGAAAAGGCAATATTTGAAGAGCATGGCTGAGAATTTTCTAAAATTGATGAAAGACACCAATTCATAAATACTAGAATCCCAAACAAGGTAAGAAATCTTCACCTCCAGGCATCCTACTGAAACTGTAGAACACTAAATAATCAAATACAAGGAAATGATAAAGGCAGCCAGAGATCAAAAACACAAAACAAAAGACAGATCACATGTAAAGCATTACATAAACCGAAAACAGATTTCTCAGTAGAAATAATGGAAGCATAAGAATAGTGGGATTATATTCTCAATGCGTTGAGAGAAAACGCAGAAATCTACATCCAGCAACAACCCTTCAGTGACAATGAAGACAAAACAAACAATTTTCTGATAAGCAGAGCAGACAGCTTGAGACTAAAGAAAAATTTCCTGGTAGAAGAAAAATGATTCTGGTAGGAAAGTTGTAGGTACAAAAAAAAAAAATCAACACATCGAGTGCCACATATATAGCATATGTAAACAAATAGTTAAATATAAAACCAAAACTATGTCTTGTGGACTTTAAAACATAGAAAGAGAAATTGAAGTGACAGCAACATGTAAGCCATGGAGGAATAAAGGCAGTTGAAATATTTGATGGCCCTTGCAAAAAGGAGAGCTCAGAGCAGCCAGGGATCTCGATGTTCTAGAGTGCTCGTTATTACCGTGGCTGTGCTGAGGGGCAGGTCAAGCCAGGAGAAACTAATGCCTGAAAGAAGCAAGTGTCAATATTACCTAGAAAGTGATAATGTTGTCATCGGGTTGTGAAGAAGAATGTACTGATCTTCTAGCACGGTCAGGAGAGGTTCCATACATGAACGTATTTAATTCTGGCTATTATTAAGCATTTATTATTATCTCCATTCTACCAGGGAGGAAAATGCCCGCGGAGCGAGCTAGCCTGTCTTGAATCACGGTGAGCTGAGAGTAGGCATGGCTGTCCCGTTGCACCATCACGCGCTCCAGGAGGCTGTCCTGGGACAGGGGGAGGAACATTTGTGTTTGCCATGGCATGGGTATCGGGAGGCTCAGGGTTCCGGGTGTGGCTTTCCTTGTTTCTGCTGGGTCCCCGGGAATTCGAAGCCAACTGTGTGAGGACAGAACGTGTGTGAGGCTTTGCAAGAAAGCCCCATTTTCTGTAATCCATTGATCATCTTGATGAATGATTTCCCCTCCCAGTCAGAACTCACTTCTTTTATAGACTTCATTGCCAAGCCTTTCTCACCTCATTTGCTTTCTCAAGTGTCCATAATCTCACTTGCTCCCCTTCTTTGTTATTTCCCCTTGGAATCCAAGTATTCTTTTATCTTATAGTCACTTGCTTCATATTCATTCTCTTTTTCCTTCCCTTCTCTTTCTTCTTTCCCCAAGAAGATAAGTCTTTGGTGCTAGTTGCAAAAACTGATATTTAACCATAAGTCTAGGGCATTACAACTTCTACGCATTCCGGGGAATTTACTAGAAATATGTCTACAATTAAATGACACTTCCATTCTTGGCATAAGAAAGGACTTCTATTGCCCAAGCTGGGCCTGGAAGAAAGAGGCAGGATTTTTAAATGACCACTGCTGGCCTCTCTCTCTGATGTATATCACTTGCTCAGTACAGCAAGAACATGATTGTCCAAAATAAAGCCCGTTTCTTGTCATAAAAGCAGCCCATGCATAACTGTTCCATGCTGTTCTTTCTAAGGAAAAAAAGAGGTAAAAATCTTATGTTCATTAAGAAGGTAAGACATGGAGACATAGCTACAAAAATACTTTCAGGGTATAAGTTTTAGGAAACATGGTAATTACCCAGTGCTTTAATTACCCTGAGGCTGGGCCTTCAAACCAAAACTCATAACCTAATTAAGGAAGTTCATCATATAGACAGAGCATAAAACAATATGCAATTAACATTTCCTAAAAATGAAACTCAGGCAAGAACATTTCGATTTACTCTAATTACACTGGCAATCCTATAGCTAATCCAACAATGCCTTTGACTTGAAACAAATGTTCTTTAAAGGTCTTTCTCCAAATTGTAATAGCCTCATGTGCCTCCCGCTGTAGCTGCTTGAAATGTCCATAAAAGTGAGAATCAGAGAGGATCCTGAGCCCATTGGTGCTGTGAAATATAGGTGACGGAAACCCGGTTCCGAGTGCTCCCACCAGAGCAGTTTGCAGCAGTCACACTACGGAGAGCTTGAAGGACAGCACTGTGATCAAGGCTGCATTCATCTCCACGCACTTGAAAGACGTGTCCTGGAAGGGGCTGAGGGCCGATGCTCCCTAACTCCCACATGGAGGCTTGCTCCTGGCACCCGCTATTGTGCCCACGACGGAGCCACGAGCTCACGAACCCTTCAGCCAGCATTTGTTTTTAAGCATGGTAGTGATGCATATGTTCCCTAACGCTCCACGCTGTGGTCTAGAACTGGTCAGTCAGTCTGAAAGCTGATGAGTTGCATGGAACTTCTGGTGTCAAAAGCTTTCTAAAAGCCAAAGTGTCGTTTTACAAAATCTGAGATTCAAAATGAATGAAGTGGAAGGGAACTTGAAGGTCCCCCGAATGCAGTGACTTTTATTTTATGGATGAGGATTCTAACACAGAGAGAGTTCAAGGGCTGTGTCCATTCCTGTGCCTGGTCCTACACAAAGTGGGAACCAAATCAGCTCTGCTGACTCCTAGACCTGTGAAGTCACAAAGATTTGGTTCTAAACCTAACATGTCCCTATGTGGCAACTTACTGTTTTTTTTAAGCTTTTACTTATTTATTTTTAGAGAGAGGGGAAGGAAGGGAGAAAGAGAGGGAGAGACACATCAATGTGTGGTTTCCTTTCATGTGGCCCCCATTGGAGACCTGGCCTGGAACCCAGGCATGTCCCCTGACTGGGAATTGAACCACCGACCCTTTGGTTTGCAGTCCACGCTAAATCCACTGAGTTACAACAGCCAGGGCTGTTGTTGTTTTTTTTTAATGGCTGTATTATATTCAGAGTAAGTTCTAAACGACTTAGCTGCTTCCCCATTGTTGGATATTTAAAATGTTTCTGCTTTGTGATTATAAGAAACAGTGCATTCTCTACAGAATTTTGAAATGGGACTATTTTAAACTTTATTTCCTCAAAGTCCCAAGGCCAAATGGTTTGGGAGACTAGGAGAAGAGAAATCGATTTTGAGGAAGAGCTATTGTGTGCTATGACATCTCTTCACACCCCATGGAGAGGATGAGAGTGTTTTTACCTTAGCCCATGAGAAGGGATCATAGAGTTTGCTATAAAAATTCCTGGGCCTTGGGATCCAGCGACCTGGTCTGGCGCAGACACCAAAAATCGAAAGTGCTGTGGGCTGCTAAGGAGCGGTTACTGCCTTTGCTGGGCAAAGAATGTGTGCAGATTACCTTAAACAAATCTCTAAAAGATGAAAATTGCCAGATGCCTCAGAAGTTAGTAAAATTACCAACAACCCATCATTAAAGATGCTTCACCAATATCAGTTAAGAGACCTTTAGAAGTAGGAGGGTCTTGGGTCAGTTTAAATACCCACGGAGCCCAAGGAGTGCCTGTATCTTCTAGTCACATCATCAGTCACGTCACGCAGGGTGCCCCTCAGGAAATGAAAGGTGGCGTGGGGAGGACGAAGAGGAAGTGTACGTGTGTGAAGGAAGGAAGACACCCACTATGTCTCCCGTTTTCCATCGCAGGACCGAGACTGGGGAGAAGACACAGAATGATTTTCAATAGCGATAAAGTTGTTCTGACCCTACTAGAACAATAATTTCATTCTACACTGAAATTTCTAAGTCACTTGTATTTGTTTTTGTAAAGGAGTGGTAAGACTTTTTATTATCTAAGAATGAACGGGAGAATCGTGGGGCCCAAGGTCATTGTCATCCAAGAAAATGGGAAGAACTAGGCCCACAGAATCGCTTTAACCCAGAGCGGATGTTGAGTTGATATCCCAGGAGCCTTGCCTTTTCAACATAGCAGTTTAGACTATAAGAAATATTTTTTTTGCAATTAGACTTTGCATCCTTTTAGTATGTTTCCTTTGGGTGAATTCTCACAAATAAGATTGCTTATGACTGCTTAAGATTTTATGTGGAAACCATAATTTACTTAATTAAACCCTTTTGTGAACACTGTATTTTTCTTCATTATTTCGCGTTGATCAGTGATCCTGAAATGAATGTAAGTTTATATAATAGATTTTCCATAGTTTGGATTACTTAAAATGAATACCCACGAGTATGGTTTCTGGGCCTGCAGGTGTGCATCGATTTTGCTCTTCACAGGAGCAGTCACACCTCGTTTAATCGCGCTTCACAGGTACTGCATTTTTTTTTTTTACAAACAGAAGGTCTGTGGCGACGCCAAGCCGAACTACTGCATCAGCACCGTTTCTCCAACCGCATTTGCTCACCTCGCTCTCATTTTGGTAAGGTGTGCATATCTCTTTGTTAGACGTGATGCTGTTTCCCACCGAGGCTGCCGTGTAGTGTAAGCATAACCTTCAGGTGCACCGGGACACCAAAAGTTCGTCCGACTGGCTTTACTGCGATGTTGCCTCCATTGTGCTGGTCTGGACGGATCCGCAGCCTCTCTGCGCTTGCCGGGGTCACTGCTCTCTCAAGCCATTGCGCCAACTTCGTCACCACCAGTGGCGCATGCGCGTTTCTGTTTCACCACAATTAGGTAGTACAGTATTCGTTTACATGCAAATTGGTAAATGTGAAATAACACCTAGCTTTGAAAGTTCAATCTCTTTTATTACTACAAAGTATTCTCCCATGTATTTACTGTTTGTAATTTCTCCCCTGTGGAATGGTTTACATTTTTGTTGATTCATCCTAAAGGCAGTGTCGGACTACAGGATTCTCATGCATCACACCAGGCTCTCCAGGTGTATTTATATCAGAATGAAGGAAAGGAGTATTGAAGGGGGGAAGAGGGTCATAAATATTTGCAGAATTGCCATTGTCCTGGGTTGCCTCTTCCCTGGGGCATTAGCATTTGGTACTTAGTGAAAGACAATGAAATTCTTAGGAGGACATTCTTTTGGGGAAAGAACTAATTTCCTCTCTATTGTAAAATATGTAGCATTTATGGATATAATTTAGATCAAAAAAATAGAAAAAAGCAAAAAGAATTTTCCATTGTTCCTGTAATGTGCTTCTGAAAAATTTTAGCAATCTGAGGATTATTAGCTTCTTTTCCCAGTAGGACAACTGAATAGTTTCTTACCCCAACTAAAGAAAGTTTTACTGTAAAAGAACACTAACTAAAACAGTCAAGAAAATGTACCTATAGTTGTTAGAAATTCTGCTTTCTTAAGGATAGTTTTGGTTCTGATTATGAAATACAACTGCATTTTCCTAAAAGTAAAAATACATTTTGTATCTAAACAATAATCACTCTTAGGGAAATAAATATCAAAGCATCGCAAAGATTTAAAAAGCAGGTCTCATGGAGAACTACAAAAATGGCAGAGAGAACAAATAGTAGCCACAAAAAAAATGGCTAGAAAGCTTTTTCGTGATAATTCTCCCTGGCATAGGTATTCAGTTCTAGGAATCATAAAGCAGAAAATGTATCACCAAATTCAGTGATATTTAGCAAACATTTGAATCTTAGATAATAATACATTTCTGTCCAAATGAAGCCTGCAATTATATCTCTATGGCAGCTGCCAAATCGGCCTGGTAGGAAATCGGCTGATGGGATGTATAACCGTTCATCCATTTAGTTTAAGCAAATACAAGGAGCGGAAATATCAGACTCAGTAGTTAGGACTGCAAAGGGCAATTTAGACCCATCGATATTTTCTCCTGCTCAGAGAAAATAGCTTTGGGCAGTTCTATAGCTTTGGGCCGGGGTGCAGTTGGGGAAGCCCTGGGTTTAACTGGCCTGGAGTTTGGGTTGACAGTCCCCATACGCTTCTGCCACTTCTCTCAGGGGCATTAGGGAAAGTTGAGAAATATGGAAAAGCACAGTTTTTCCTCCTCGGTAATTTTTGGTTCCTGTGAACACCCTTTCCTCTAGTATTCCCGATGCTGGTTCTGCCCCTCCACCTAGTCTCTTTGAATTACACTCCAGACCAGCATATTCAATATGAGTCTCAGAGATGAGAATTCCGGAGAATTATTTAAGAAAATGCACTCTCTTGAGCACCTGTGCACTGCAGGTAGAAGCGTAAATTGGTGCAGCCACTATGGAAATTCACCCTCAGAAAAATTAAAAATAGAACAATCATATGATGCAGGAATTCCACTTCTGAGTAGATATCCGATGCAAACAAAAATCACTGTCTCAAAGAGATTCCTGCACCCCTATGTGCATAGCAGCATTATTTACTACAGCCAAGACATGAAAGCAACCTCAGTGTCCACGGCCAGAGAATAGATATGGAATGTGATGTACAGGTATATGTATACACACATACACAACGAAATGTTATCCATTCATAAAAAGAAGGAAACCCTGCCATTTACAACAATGGGTGGCCCTTAAGGGCATTATGCCGAGTGAAATAGAAAGACAGGTACTGTATGGTCTCTTATATGTGGAATCTAAGAAAACAAACTCCAAACTCTTAGACACAGAGAAGAGATGATGGTTGCTAGAAGCAGAGGATAAGGGGACAGAGACATGGTGAAGGTGATCAAAATATACAAACTGCCAGTTACAAGATAAATAATTCTGGGGAATGTCCTGTACAGCGTGGTGACTAGAGGTAACGATAGTGTATTGTATATTTGAAAGTTGCTAGCAGAGTAGATCTCATCCCAAGAAAACCATATGTAACTATGTGAGGTGAAGGATGGTATGTCGTGCTAACCGTTTTGTGAATATATTTTAAATATGTTATGTCGTGCTAACCGTATGCAGAATATACATACATCAAATGACCATGCTACATACCTTAAACCAATACAATATAATATGTCAATTACATCTCAGTAAAACTGGGGCAAAGATTCACTCTCTTTTCTGAATAGACATAAACAAACCAACCAGAAACAAGGCAACTACTTAGCAAACAAAATGTACAGGAGAAGTCCTGACAGCGGGCAAGTACAGTCATGTGTGATCTGCACTGCACTTGGCCGGAAGTCCTAGACCTGCTCTTGTTAAATATTCCAGCAACAAGACAGCAACACCCTCCATCACCAATGTCACTGTTCAGCCCTATATTGGAAGTCCTGATGGATAGAACACAAATAAATACTCATGCATAAGTGATAGAATTACTAGGAAAGAAAAAAGAAATCGTTCCTCAAAAAGACAAAAAATCAATGGACAAACTGATAAGTGACATCAGCCGGCTTACCATACAAAATAAAAACAGACCAAACTTTTTTAAAAATCAGCAATAGACCGCTTGAAATGCCCAATTATACTAGTAGCACACATTAAATTAGTTTGGAATATACTTGATGAGAAAAGTGTGAGTTTTATAAAAAGAACACCATAAAATTGTATTCAAGAGCATAAACAAAGGTGTAACAAATGAACCAATGCCTTGTGCCAGGTTAAAAGAGTTCAATATAATAGAATTGGCTCTTGTCCCTGGATTGATCAATTTGATTCAATTTAAAAATTTAGCATTTTTTAAGGAACTTGACAAGAAGATTCTAAGCTTCATCTGGAAGAATGAGTTTAGAAAACATACACAAAGGAATATACACAAATATATACATTATACATGAAACAAATTCAAAGAAGTTTTTGAGAAAGCACAGGACTGGGCGGTAAAGGGAAGGGATTAGCCCTTAAAGATACAACAAGCGTATCACCAAGTTGTGGGAGTGATTCAGTTACTACTCGTTTGCTGTTTTAAGTGTGATTTTGTTATAGGAAAAGAGAAGATTATCAGTATAAGGGAAGAAAATAAGGGAGCAGACCTATGTGTACAAACCCTGTTAGAGAGTGCTAGCATAATCTTTCAAAATAGTAGGGGAAGGATGAATGGGAAAAGTCAATTAATACAGGGTTTGAAAACTTGGTTATGGTCTTGTGCAGAAAAACTAAATTTACAACTTATATATCATATATTCCAAATTGAATAAAATTGTTATCAGAAAAATACACAATGAATTTTTAGAAATATAAAAAGCCTCACAAGCAAAAGAGGGGGAAACAATAAGGAAAAGACTCACAGACTTGGCAACTTAAAATATAAACTTCTGTGTGTGTGTGTGTGTGTGTGTGTGTGTATTTCAAGTACTCTCAGCAAAAACAGGAGATAGCGTGGGAGAAAAATGTTCACTATATAAAATATACAGTTCACATGGAAAATAATATAATAATTAAACAATAACAATATAAGAATAAACTCTATGTCTCATGTACTCACAGCTGTATACCTACTTTCGCCTCACCCTCTATATGAGATGTCTCATCTACTACTGTACATTGGTTAAGAAAGTTGACTATGGATTTGTCTGATCATCTGGGTTTAGACCCAGCTCTGCCAGCTGCCGTGACCTTAGGCAAGGTCTTTATCCCTCTGTGTCTCAGTTCCTGCCTCAGAAACTGAGGACAATCCTGCGAGGCTCAGCGAACCAAAAGGGTCAAATGAATTAATCCATACCAAATGCTCAGAACAGGGTTTGGACGCAATAACCACTGTGTGTTACTATTGGGTACTAGTCTCTTTCTCTCAAGGCCCCAAGAGCCTATTTTTCTGACAACCAGAATGCTACTCTCTGCTCTAAACACATGACACTTTTTCAAATCATGTTCATGTAACCAAAGCAAAGAAGCAGCTTGCAGTTTCCCGAGTGCCCAGGAATAACTGTCTGCATTAACTGGAAATGAGAGCAAAGCCTCAGTCCTCTGCTTTGCTTCGGTAGCACTGGCCTAAGTAACACTGAACTTGGTGTTCTCAGAGGACAGCACTTCCCCAGATAGAAAGGGCAAGAGGAAGATTCACATGCCGAGGGCTGTGTCTTTATTTACTTTATTTATTCATACTTTATTTTATTTTTTTAATGGATCACATTAATATTCTAGGTCTTTGTAGCTGACAGAAATGTAACTTAATTGAAAAAGGCAACAGTACATTGCCACAGGGTTTTCATTTTGATTGTTAAAAATGTGATGTACTTAATGTTCATCCGAAACCCCTGAAAACAGGCTCTGCAAAATTTGAATCATTTCTAGATAAAATTTTCTGTAACAAGTTTTCATCACAGAAACATCAGCAACATTGGGTCTGCCCTTCAGCTTGAATCACAGAAATCTTTGTCTTTTTTTTTTTTTCTGGTCTGTCCTTCAGTAATAGATGTAAGGTCAACAGTTTGGTGTATTATCCTTAATGCAGTGGTGGTATCTAATTTATCCCTTCCTCGTATAATGATAATTCTTATTAATGTAAGTTATATGGAATAGATGGAGTCAGGCCAGTCATAAACTCCCTTGACTGCAGTTATGAAATATGCTCAACCTCGTAGTAATGAAAAGACATATCAGGAAATTCCGCGGGTATCTTCAACTGGGGAGTTAACTTCCTTAAGTAAATTAGGATTGTCCTTGGCAAATGGGGAAGGACCTCACTTAATGAAATGCATAATTAGATTTACACTGATATAAATGTATTTCTCCCTGCCCCAATTTGTTCATTTTTAAAATGAGGTTGGATTCAATGATCTAATTCTCTCTCCCAGTTATAAAAAACACAACTTAATCTAAACATGTGCTTTATTATAGAAATCATTTCACATAAAATTAGACTAATTGTAAATAAATAATGAAGAAGTAAATAAAAGAGAGACATATCCCTGATAAAATTCCAGAAGAGATGATCAAACATGTGATCTATTAACACTTGACAAATGGAAGTAAAATAATAACAATAATGATTTACCAATCTTCATATCCCTTTACTATGAAAGCTGAATAATGTGGAGAGTGAGGTATTCTTGTGGTTTATGAAACAAAAAGGATTGGTTGTAGGTTCATTATCAAGTCATGTTCCTTATCAAGTGGAAGAATTAATATCATTGCTTCATTATCTGTTTTCTCCTGAAGTCTTTTTCCATGGTCCTGACCCGGTTCGCATCTTTTAAATCAATAACTTGAAGACATAGAGGATATCAAATTCAAAAATCATTTAGATAAAGGAGGCATGGTTAACTATACATCCAGTGAAAAACCCATGATTCAAAAATGAAGCTGAATGATGAGATTAAAACGATGAAATGAAATGTAGAGAGGATAAGGAAAAATGTGCCCTAAAAATGCAAAGAAAAATCCTAGCTTGTCCTTTGTTCTCCTGAGTTAGACATAGCACTTCACCGGTCCAGAGCGAACCCCACATGAGTCCGTAGTGTAACTGGCTGCCCCCCCTTCTGAAACCACGGCAATTTAAACTAAACTCCTAGTGTTCACAACGTACAGGGATACAGAGTCTACATCCGGAAATCTATGTTGAGTTTGAATTACCTAAAAGGTAAGCGTCGCCTTTTTAGTCCTGATTACCCTCTTTTAAAACATACTAGAGTCATTTGCAGACAAAAGGTCATGTTAAATATGGTAACTATATCGGGAACAGTGTCACATGAACATTATTGCAAATATCTTTAACCTGGAAATGCAAGGCTGTACATTTATGTTTTTTGTGCATGCTTTCAGAGAGAAACTAACAGAACGTCATGACTAGACAAATATCTGTAGTACTCTCTCTTGGAAAACATTTCTTTTTACTTTTGTTTCTTTTTCCTTTCTCTTTTTTTCCCAAATATATGTATGACAAAGAATTATTAGAATTATTCTTCACAGCCACTGTTTTTACAATAAGGAAAAGACAGAATGGCAAGAAGATATATACGCTTAATCAAAACAAAGCAAAGCAAAAAAGTTGTGTTCATGTTTCTCTACGTTTATTCAACTTTGTTTAATCAGTGTCACGTAGATTGACAGGTAAACAGCAGATATTCAATAAGTACCGGTTAAATCAATGAGAAATGAAAGAGTGAACAAGTAATTATGGAGTCAGTGACTTGTGAGACCCAGCCACTGGAAATGTCTCAGTCAAGACTAGGGGACTCTATATCAGGGTCCTCACATCAACTAGTTCTGAAAGAGGTTGGTGGGCTTAGCTCAATAATTGTCGACCTGCGAGCCACAAGAATTTTTAAAATATACAAGGCCTGACTATTTAGTTAGGGGCACTGACCTCTTTCCCCTTACATTGCCAAATTTAAAAAATGGCAATAACCAACCCAGTAATAGTCCTCCGGTATGAATGAATCAAAATTGCACCTATTTTTGTCAGATCGGCAAAAAAAAATAATAGATTTTTTGGGCATGGCTCATGGTTTTACTAACTAGTTTATGGGTGCCATGAGATGGAAAGGTTGAAAGTCGCTGCCCTAGATGACTTCTAAGATGCCTTTTAAATGTAAAATTATTTAAGGGGTCAAGAAAGTATTTCTTACAGTTCTGATTATTATTATAATTTAAGCATTAGAATTGCTTATTGGAGCTTGGAGAACAAACTGTCTGCTCTATCTAGGAGAGAGGGACTAATATAAAAATTGTAAATAAGGTTAAAATTTCTGGTAAGTAAAATTTTGGTATTTATGCATGTGGAAGTAGATTATGCCCACTGAACTTTATATGCAAAATTAGAATGCCCTTCAGAAAAGAAATACTTAATTAGCGTGGCAGTGCATTATTGCATTTTGTCATGAACTACTAAGTCCTTTCTATAGTTTGGCAATTAAATTACATTATAAAGCCCTATTCGTGTGTTTTATTTGGGACCCTAACTTACCTGTGCAGCTTTAATACATTTTAAACTGGAATTAAGCTGTTTTTCTAGAAAAGTGACTGCTGTGAATAAGTAGCTATGTGTATTTCGTACTTGTTTAAGTGTTTTTATTATAAGTATTTAATGGTATGTTATGTTCTATTCTATTTTTTCTCAGCAGAGAGAATTTTTGTTAAAATATTTAAAATGGCCCTGACTATTGTGGCTTGGTCGGGTGTCCTACTGCAAAGCGAAAGGTCCCCAGGTCTCTCCCCGCTCACGGCACATGTCTGGGTTGTGGGTTCGGTCCCAGGTCTCCCGTTCAAGAGGCAACCGACCAATGTTTCTCTCTCATGTTGATGTTTCTCTCCCTTTCTCTTCCTCCATTCCCTTCCTTCTAAAAATATCAATCAATCAATCAATCAATCAATAATAATGTTACCTAATAAAATTACATAAAAATCTCAGACGTTAAATAAACAAGGATGATCTACTTAAAAGTTTTTTAAAGTATATTATGGAAATGCATGGGTTTGAATACACAAGGAATAGTCACTTAAATTTATGTTAATAATAAAAAATTAAGTAGCCTGAGAAGCTTTAGAGCAGCATAATTATGTACAGATTGAAATGACACACACATACAATCTAACAGTGTTTGACTCCTACCTAACTAATGTGCTGCTATGAACTACATTTGAACTGATCGGCTCTGGATTAGCGCTGGTGTCAGGGATATGTAGGCATAAATGTCTGGTGGTTTAACTTCCGTGAAGGCACAATATTTTGGTCCATAATTTATACTGTCATTGCTTAAATACTTGATTGAAGCAGGGTAAAATCTCTCAATTTTGAAACTGGCAACCAAAACTTTAGAACTGAAAAAAAAGTGGGGGCTGCTCAAGCCGCATACTTACTGGTCAATGATTTTCTATTATAAAACAGAAAAAAAATCTAAATCAAAAAGGATAATATGTACTTTTTCACTGACAATAACACATAGCATCAACCTAACAGATCATGTAAATGCATAAGTATCTTAACATTACAGCTAAATAAGAAAACTTTATTCTGTATTCACAGCAGTTAGTGGCAGGCAGTTCATATTGTATTGAATTTGTTTTGGTGACACTGGTTGATAAAATTATATAGGTTTAAGGTGCACAATTCTATACCACATCATCTGTACACTGTATTGGGTGTTCACCACCCCAAGTCAAGTCTCCATCCATCACCAATTACCCCCGTATTCCCTTCTCCACGTCCCTCCACCCCCTCCCACCCAGCAATCATCACAGTTATCCTGTTCCTGGGTTTTTTTCTCTTCTCTTTTTTTCCCTCAATCCCTCCCCATCCCCCACTCCGCCCTGCCTCCAGCCCTTCCCCACCAGCCACCAGCCTTAGCAGGCGGTTCTAAAAGACAGGTAATAGTAACCAACAAAACTATGCCAAAAGTATCTTTTTTATGAAAGTATCATGAAACTCCTGATATCTGTGTAAGAAATAATACAGGCATCCTCTTTTGCAAGAATAAGAGAGCTTAAACTTCAGCATTTTGTTTAAAATCGAGCTAATTTAAGTAAGTGAACCATAATATAAAACTATTTAAGGACTGTAAATTAGTTTTTTCTTTTTTCTTTTTTTTAATTTTATTTAAATTGTTGTTGCAGTACAATTTTCTATCTTTTACTCCTATCCCAACCCACCCACCCTGCCCTCCCCTCCTCCCTCCCATTTCAATCCACCCCTAGTTTTTATCCATGTGTCCTTATACTCGTTCCTATAAACCCTTCCTCTTTTCCCCTGAAATTCCCCTGAAATTCCCTCCCCTCTCCCCTCTGAACTCTGTTAGTCTGTTCTTTATTTCAGTGTCTTTGGTTATATTTTGCTTGTTCTTTGTTTTGTTGTTTAGGTTTCTGTTAAAGGTGAGATCATATGGTATTTGTCTTTCACTGCCTGGCTTATTTCACTTAGCATAATACTTTAGCATATGTGAAAGTTTTTTCTTTTTTTAATTCTCAGAGTAGGATCCTTTAAACTGCCTAACACCATGAGCTAGTTTCAATGGCGTGGAGTTGTCCTATTATTACAAGAACAAGATATGGAGTGAAAGGAGGAGAAAACGAACTGAATTGAAAATGTAACATGAAAAGTAATGTACATGATCACCTAAACCAGGTTGTAAATATCATTAAACATAAGAAATATTTTTATAGACCAGATACTGAAAGAAATTTTAAATTATGTTTACGTTATTGTCATTTGGTAAAACTTGAATCTGAATGCAAATAATGATTTGATTTGGCTAATACCAGCGCATAAATCAAGGTTTGATACTGTCCAGTCAAACTTTAACCATGCCTGCTTTATTCTCCACAGACTTGACGGGTCTTCATTTAAAGTCACTAACAATCAGAAGGAGGAAAAAATAAATCAATCCCCTTCACTAGTTTGTTTGGCAAGTGGCAGGTCACTTGGGGTTTTCTTTGGAGATCAAAGAGGAGGAAATAATGTCACACCAAAAGTATTTATAATGACTAATGTTAGTGTAATGAGCCACAAAGGAAGTGGTAATAATTAGCTATTTGTAAAGGGGTGCCCAGTCTTCCAGTGTGAACACATCCCTCTTTGGTTCTGAAGAGGAAGGATTTCTGACCACAAAGAAAAGGAGATGTGGGGATTTTGTTGCTTTTTCCCTGAGAATGCTCAGCACTCGTGTTGAACGCAACCTAAGATTCAAGCCAGTGCGTGCTCCTCTGTCCCACCTTGCCTCTCCGCCTGTCTCTGGGCTTGTTGAGAACTTGACTCCCTGCCGGTTCTGAGACTGCATTCCTGGGTGTCTTGCTTCTACCTGTGACCCTCTGGGCTAAATACCATCTCCGCTCTCCTGTCATAGAGCAGCTTCTGCTACAAAATTAACATGCCAGCAAGCCTGGTCTGACGCTTCTGCTGTGCTCCGAGCTAAAGTCTGTGAAATATTGGAGGATGAACAGGGAGGCTTTGAAGCTCTTGATGTTGCACTCAACACTGAACATTTATTTTGGCAAAACAAATCTTTGAAATTTGGCTACTCTTCAATTTAGGGGCGACTCTGATGATATATGATTTTAATGAGCTATAAGTTCAAAGGCAGAAAAGGACATGGTTTTCATAGATAATTCGGGTGAAAAGGAGTTTTAGCTGTTGCTGACTCTTCTCCCTAAGTAAGTCATATTCGAATTGTTCTTGCTTTGTGTGATGTGAATGCTTAATAATGTCAACAAAGTCATCCGTTTATTTCCAGAATTTGCAAAACTCTCCAACTTCTGTGCTGAAAGGTGGGTTCCCACAGATTCCCATAATTCTGTGGTGTACCATTGCCTTTAACACGTGGCCCCAAAAATACTTCCTTAAAATGCCTTGATGTGATCTATGTTTGTTATAACCTCTTACCTAAAGTAAATATATACTTAATAATACCTGGCTAGTTTGCAAACGAGCTCTTTATATATGAGACTTTGGATATATCAAGGCGCTCTCTTGCTTGGGCACAAAACAAATGTAAAAAGTAAATGCATTACTTCAGGTAGCTAGGTAATGTCAGCTTTTAGAATTATACATTTCTTCCTAGATATCTGAAGCATTTACATGACACTGAGAGTTTTGCAGCTTATTATTGAGGCTCCAGAGAAAAGGTTTTGTTGGCAGCACCAAAGCGCGTCGAAGCAGTGTGGTGTGAGACAGTTCTGCCAGGAAGTGGCCTTGGTAGCCATCGGAAAGGGCATTGCACAGGAGGTCCATAAAACAAAAGAGTTTACAGCAAGCACAACTCACTGCTCATTTTGTATTACAAGTTCTCTGTAGTCTGGAATCCCAGACCCTGCTTGTTTGTAAGTTATTTGTTATTATATGACATTTTAAAACTTCCCCACAGGGTTAGTTTTCAATATATATCACACATGACCTTGTAGACCGTATAGTGTCCAATTTAAGGTTTCTGGTTAAAGACATTGGTGTGGTTGACATGTCGCTTTCAAGGGGAAAAAAGTACTCACAGCCATCAAAGGAAGTTTTCTTTTTTTCCTTTCATAGGAGAAGTAATCATTATGTAAATAGGCTCTTTTTACTTAAAAAAATGAATTCCACTTTTTTGAGATGATGACAATGTTGCGTTTACTGTCAAATTTTTACCTGCTATTTTGGAAATTGTGTTTTATTTCTTTAAGTAGCAACGACTGAGCCTAGCGACTGGAATGCCTGTGCTTTCTCATTTGCTTATTTCTCATTTGACTTTTCCTGCCACCTTGCCCCTTACCCTCGAAGCAGATTGCTAGCCTTTCTTCCGTTGCCTATTACATGTATTTTAAAAGGTGCTGCCATCTGATATCCAAATCAACCAGACTGACTTATTAAGGAATACTTTGCTGGATCTTAATTTGTGTAAAGAAATAGTCTTTCAAAGCTCCTAAGATATTTCTTAAATTCCAACCACTTACTATATAGCAATAAAACAAAAATTGCAGCTGTCTATTTTGGGATCTTTCCTTCAAAATTAGAGTTTCTGAATTTGACTTGTTACTTCATCTTACAAATCTACATCACCCATAAATATTTTCAGTATTTTTCCTCCTAGTTTCTCCCCACTGTTCATTTGTGGAATGCAAATTAACTTATTTATTCTAGAAAACAATTACGCTACACTTCACTTGTTTTTATGTAATTTGCGCATACTTTAATACCACTTTGTCAACTGACCCAAGTAATTTCCTTCCTATTATGTTACAATTGTATAGTATATACTATCATTATACTTTGCTCTAAAGTATATAACAATAGTTTAGGGCACTTCCGCTAATTCAAGGTCATTATTCAAAAGGATTACTCTTTGCTTCAAAAACATTTTCCAAACAAAAAAACTTTTCCTAAAAGTTTATGGCTTTTATGCCACCGTGTTATATATGGGACATGTAACACACTCACGTAACTTACTGTTCTGACTTCACTATTGCACTGTCTTCACTAACATGGCTTTGCTTTTTCTAGAAACCCTTGCCTTCTAAAAAGTAAACATTACAAATAATTTTTATCATTCGCTTGGAAAATGTTCCCCCAAACTATTTAAACAACATAAGACTGTTCAACTTCCATTAAATAGCATTATAAGACTGTCCTTTTCGAAGACTGGCCAAACCCCCAAACCCTCACCTCTCTGTGTCCACTGTCTTCCATCACTACATCAGGAACTCTATTGTCCCTACAGAGCCTTGAATTTCCACCTTAAAATAATCATTTCAAACATTTTATCTTTGCTGACCCCCTCCCAAGAAGTTTCTAAGATTCTGTCAAATTAGTAAAGCTTTTAGTCACCATAAGCAATAAGCTGGGCTTTGCTTGAGCAAAAGCTATTTTTGTGGCATTTTCTTTTTTTTAAAGATTTTATTTATTTATTTTTAGAGAGGGAAGGGAAGAGGAAGGAGAGAGAGAGAGAGAAACATTAATGTGCGGTTGCTGGGGGTCGTGGCCTGCAACCCAGGCACGTACCCTGACTGGGAATCGAACCTATGACACTTTGGTTCACAGCCCGCACTCAATCCACTGAGTTACGCCAGCCAGGGCCTTTGTGGCATTTTCAAGCAGCATGCTAGATCATAGATAAATGAGAGAGAGAGAGACATTGAAAGACAGAGATATTTCAGTGTAGCCATAGTGAAATCATCAGTGTTTTCCTAGCCTTGTATTAAAACGGAGAGTGAGCCAAATGCGTGGGTATTTATTGAGTTTATACATAAAGTTCATACATAAATCATGAGAAGTAGCCTTCTTGTTTCTTAGAAATACACTAGACACCAAATACATTGTAAATAATCTTTTAATATGTTTTGTTTTATGATTAAGTTCCCTGCTGGAGTCATTAATAATAATATAACATTATTTTAAGGCAACAGGAGATATCAAAGGGTTTTATTACAGGGCTGTAACCTGTTAATTTGATCTCCAGAACTTGTTTTTATGTAATTTGCAAATCAAGTATGAAAGAATGTGATTTTCTTTGTCAAAGGGAAGATAGCGCTAATAAGACCAGTAGACTCAGCATGGGGACAGAACACAATACTTTGATGAGCCAAGTGGAAGTATGATGCTTCCTTGGCGATCAGAAGCACACTCCATAGTAGAATCTGGACGTGAAATTTCTAGAATTACATTAAACTGATGCGAATGCACCCATCCACTCCAAAGCTGGTTTTGACCACCTGGGTGTGAAATGATCTAAAAAAAACTTTACAGATTTTGAGTAAAAATATTAATATTTGAATTCATGTTGCTACTTTTCTTTTTTTAAAGATTTTATTTATTTATTTTTTAAAGAAGGAAGGGAGGAAGAAAGAGAGAGAAACATCAATGTGCGGTTGCTGGGGGTCATGGCCTGCAACCCAGGCATGTACCCCGACTGGGAATCGAACCTGCGACACTTTGGTTTGCAGCCCATGCTCAATCCACTGAGCTATGCCATCCAGGGCTGCTACTTTTCTAATAGTCAACAACTAGACTGTTTTCCAAATCAAGGCTGGAAGAGATAGAGCTGGTCACCCCCCTTTACTAAGAAGTCCTGCTGTTTATAGTATTTCTTCCTACAAAGTTCTTTCCATTAAACAATTCTGCTACTCATGTTGCGTTTGCTATGAACTTATTCACCAAGTTGTCCCTGTCTGACCTGGGAATCCAGGGAAGACCTCCTGCTCGCTCCAGCTCTGTCATGGAGATGGGTGCCCCTTTGTAACTTCTTCTTGGAGGCTACACTCAAATCTGTAACTGAAACTTTCAAACGAAATACTACTTCTGTTGAGGGTTACTCTAGATGTGAGTTTATCCAACACATCTGCCTGAATATGGTGTGGTTTCTATAGTTATGAATTACTAAAGGATAGGATCAGAATATTTTTTGAATCCTTATACAGCACAGAGTTTAATGTCCCGAATACATCTTTTTAAGTGAACAGGCAGTCTAATTCTGGCTAAGAGGTGCACATTTACTTTAATAAATGTGTACTGTGTATCTTACTAATGCAAACCCCTCTTTTCCCTCTGTGCAGCCACAGAAATTAAGGAATCGAATAAGTAACTGAACAATCTCCAAAGCTCTTATTCATTCTCAAATGGTCTGGTTTTGTGATTCCCAGGCTAATCTCCATGAAATCACAGGGTCTGTGCCAACCTGAGCTGCAGTTTGAGATAAATACCAGTAGGTGGCAGTGTTGGTCACATGACAAATCTGTCCCGCAGGCCCTCTCCCACCGAGGTTTACCATTGATTGTGGAAGACTGGGGATGGTGTCTGCACAAACATGTCAACACGAAGGAAATAAACCAATCAATAAACACAAGTGAAGAGAAAACTACACTTGGAAACCAAAAGACAGTATTAAAAGAGAAAAAAAATCCTTCTTTAAAGCTCTGTTTTCTTCACATACTGTTTACAAGGTTAAATTGTTTCACATCAGGGAGTCTGCATGTGCCTTGCAGCCCAAGTCTAGGCTTGGTGGAGTCCCGCGGCAGACACGAAGCTTTCAGCGGTGCTCGGAAACTTGAACATAGTCTCAAAATCTGCCATCAGACCACTGAACGCGTGGCTCTTGCTGAAGAGAGGTTTCACTAGAGGCGACGTAAATGCAGAGTGGGTGTCATTATGGAAGCCCAACAGCCGCTGCCCCCTTCCCCTCTCCCCGCCCCGGGATCGGAGTCTCTCCAGGTGGCCCCAGGAACCCCTTCCCCCTCACGGTGGCCGCTGCCACTCCAATGTGGTGACATTCTCTTTCTCTGACCTGGCCAAACTGATAAAAGGTCAGCAATGATCTGGAAACAGTTGCTTTTCCAATAATTAATTAGCCTTATGAATTTACTCCACCATGAAACCATGTGGGTGCATTATAAAATCCTTAACTGTGTTTTCTTCACACAGAGCCCCAAAATGTCTGTCTGTCTGTAACTTCTGTGCTTGATAGAATCCCGCGGAAGCACATACTTCTTAACCAAGGCCTAGGTGACTGACAATACAGTGGGGTCCTTGCTCCTAAGAATTGGACTCAGGTACAAGGCTATTTCTGCACCAACGGAGCTTGCCTTACAGGAACTCAGCCCCTTGCTTTCCCATTGGAACACACTGTAATATTTTAAATGGACATAGAATATGCCAAATGGTTAAATGGTGACTGCCCCAAAGAATGAGAGGGAGTTTATTCAAATTAAGAACTCTATGGAAATTTGATAAAATGGATATATTCTAAAGTTAAAACACAAATCACGAGCATAGGTTATGTGTTCCCGGAATTGTGAATCAAGTTAAATCTTAAAGGACAGTTTCTGTTATAACATGTACTCCACTCTCATTTATACATATATTTTTTTGACTGGACCTCTAATAGCCTTATGTTTTAAGTTTGTATTTTATTGTATCCCATTTTTCAGTTGAAGAATCTTGAGGAGAATGTTTACATATCTTGCCTGAGGACATCCAGTTAATTCCTTGGCAAAGCCAGAAAAAAAAATGCCCACAAACTTGGTTTCTGCAATGTCTTACCTGAAGCTTTCTTTCTTAGAAGTGCAATTCAACATGTTAACATAACTACTCCAACAGTTCACGGTGAAAAAAAAAAGAAGAAAGTGAAAATTTGCCATTATATATAGATCTTGGAATCCTTTAAAGTAAATGAATTACAAGGCTGGAAAAGGTAGGTTTATAGTCATACTACTAATAAGTAATACAATAATTAATAAACTATAATACAAAATCAACTCTGTGTTTCATATACTCACAGCTAGAAACCTACCTTTGTCCAACTATGCATTTATAATAATTCAAACTGAGTTTAGATGAAGAAAATAGCCAATGGTCACACAAAAAAGATAAAAGTTAACTTAGAATCGGGTGGATTTTCACCTGGGCTGCCAGCAAGCAGCCACGGGTGCGTTCGAGGGTGGGACTGTCAGGAAAGCATGGGAGAAGGCTGGCGCTTTGGGCGTTGACACTCCCAGTGGGGGCAGCACTGAGTTCTGCTGTGAAGTCACGGCTGCCCTGCCGTCCAGGCTGGGAGAGGCCCGGCTGGGAGAGGCCGGTGCAAATCGATGTCACCTGGAAAACAGGGAGGGACAGAAACTCTCTCTGCGAAACAAACATCTGAATATAACTGTGCTTTTAGAATATGTATATATTTTAGTAGTCTTCAATTTCTCTCATTACAAACCTATTTGATAAATGCTAGTTTCTACATTGAAGGCTTCTTAGTTGCCCTTGAACGAGGTCATTTTCTGGGAATTTTATTTATTTTGCTGAGATTTTTCATAGTTCACTCAAACATTTCTTCAAACATTTCATTATAACATATTAGTCTTACTCAATTATAAAATTATTTTATCAAGTCATTTTAAGGCACCCAATCATGTATACAATGATCATATCAAATTTTAAAATTAATAAAATATTTAAAAATGAATACTTATTTTCATTGGAAACTCATAAGAGAATAAAAGTCTATAAAATTTAGATTTGTACATTTTTTCTTTGCTTTCTACATTTTCAAAATCACATAAAAGTACATCTCACATTTTAAGCTTGTTTTATACCAGCTTCCTCTGCCCCCCCTTGTCATTTTTATATTAGGAGATTTATAAAATACAAATGAGCTATTTATTTCAGCAGGAAGCAGTTATCATTTCTGCGAGCTGAAATAACTGGAAACTTACTGAGTTATATTAAGAAGTCATTCTTGCAAATAGAAAACTTCTTTCCCACCCCATCAAAATATAATTGCCTTATTTTATTTGATACAAAAGTTTTCCCTGGATAATTTACATCTATTTTTTTAGGTGAGACGATAAGTTACTTTGTTATTTTTAGTTTTGCTTGTTTCAAAAAATTATTGCTGCATGAGCAATAGTAGAATTGTTTGCTCATTTTTATATTGAATATTAAATATCCTCCAGGGGAGAATTTCTAAAGGGTTGGAGATAACAGAAAGGAATTGTTCTAATAAAGTGCTTGCATTCATAAATCTGTTAAAATCACTGTCAAATTTCTTGATTGATATAAAGATTGGATTGGGCCCTGGAGAGAGGTTCCATTTTCCTAAGAGCTCTCTTCAATTCTCAAGTAAAGGAGAGTGCAAAATCAGAAGTTTAAGAGAAGTACATAGAAATAATTAAATTGTATCTTTGATCCTGAGCGTATCCAATAGCTAAGAATTTTACTGACAGGTCCATTGAAAGAAAAAAAATCTGCTGGGAGTAAACTCCATTTTTAAAGTGTTTAAACTGCACAACATACAGCTGAGTGTACATTTGTAGAAAAAAACTAATGAGGCAAAATTGCAGCCAAGGCAATTCTGGCTTCCAGCTTTCTGAACCACATCGCCGTGTAGTGTGAATTTGGATGACCGCTGGTAATTCTCTGTCGGAAATGTGGTGTCTTCATTCGTTGGTCATTCATTTTTGGGGTTCACTCTCCAGCACCCTGATCTGCCTCAGACACTGTAAGTCCAGGCCCCTTCTATTCACACTCTCTCAACTACACCTGAGACGATGACAGAGGACATCATTTTGGTAATTTCTCAAGGCACTTCGGTTCTGTAGGTTGGCTCAATTTATTTCCTTACAGAAGAACATTAGTATTCTAGATTCTAAGACAAAGAGTCATTTGAGGCTGTGTGAAGGAATATGAGGTGGGGAGAGGACAGGAGAAGATTATTTTGTGAAAATAGAAGAGGCTATTTTTAGCAGATAATTTATTTTTTTCCCCAAAAGAAATACACAGGGCAGCTTCCTGTAACAGAATCACACACAAGGTAATGTGATTTAAAACCCGTTTACAAAATGTGTCGGGCGAAAACAGAGTGATAGAACCCCTGAGACCAAGCCCACACTTTGCATGCTTACTAAACCCATAGATCTTCCATTCTCGGGCTTCCTGGCTCTTATGTAAGATGGCAGAAGAGAGTGGCAGTACGATTGTCATTGAGGAAATTTAGGTACGGTGACAGGACAGACGAATGCACCATATTGGGGGTTTATTTATCTTTGTACACATGGCACTAAAGAAGGACTCAGCAGCGGTGGTTGACTTATTTATGTCCTACCAGGAGGGGTGCTTTGGCTGCACATCTCACATTTAGAAGAAACATGATCCTTTGGAAAACTTGCCGCCAATTACTTAGTCTCCAGTTTCGATCTATCAATTGAATGCTCTGTCCATACTCGTGATAATGTACTGCTACTCTTGTCGGCACAGGGCAGTTTTGCTATCCAGTGTCCTTTATAAATCCTGGGAATAAAGCCGTTAGTTGTAAACTTCCTAAATTTCTCTTCCCCCAATTTTTCTGGCTAATAAGTATTTAGCAAAGGAAGTGTTGTCATGATAAATTAATTAGTATTTTACTTTATTTTTATTTTTAGTATTGTGTTTAGTTTTGTTTTAAAAAACCATAAAGGGATTTAGGCTTTTTTGATGCTGGTTAACTGATATCAGGACATCCTCTCCAAAAGAAGCAACTAGAAAGCTAATAAAATTGACTGAAAAACATCCTTTGCTGTTCTCTGGAAATGGACCCAAGTCTTACAAATATTTGACAGACATCTGTGCATTCAAAACCGCTGAACTGCTGCTAAGAAGAGTGGGGACCCATGTCATTCTGGCCCGGGACTGCCTCCATTTCTTCCGGGGATGGAGGCAGCTGTGAGGGCTGGCAGATTTTCTGCTGTGATAAAGGGGGTTTCCTAGATTTGGGGCATGGGTGACCCTCAAAGCCAGCCTTGCTGTGGACAGATGTGGGGGGGGGCAACAACTCTACTTTGGGGATAGGCAAGCTTTTTCTAAACAGGTTAGATAGTAAATATTTTGTATTTCCTTGGCCACATACAGAATCTGTTTCTCCTTCTCCTCTTGTCCTCCTCCTCCTCACCTCTCTCTTCCTTTTCTTTTTCTCTGCATCACTTATAAAATGTAAAAACATTTTATAGTGCACAGAGCACACAGAAACCAGCTGAAGCTGGGTTTGGACCACGGACTCCAGTTCGCCTCTGCCACTCTGCCACCAGCAATGTGTGAGGCCACTCTGTCACCAGTAGTGTGCGAGGCCACTCTGTCACCAGCGATGTGCAAGGCTCTTGCCGCACAGTGGACCCCGGACAGGGTTCAGACCAGCTGACACTTCTTGCTGATGCCAAGGTTGAAGAAGCATGACTCGAGGAATGTGAAAGGTGTTAAAAACAGGGAACACCAGAAGAGCATTGACAATGACTTCAGCTCTGAGTGTGTTTCTGTGCCCACACACAAACACAATGGCAGAGGTGGAAGCTTTGCTGAAACCCAGGGAAATAGAATAGACTATTGTGAACAACTTTATTTAAACAAATGAGAAACTTGGAGGAAAGGAACAAATACCTCAAAAGACACAAAACCAGGTCAAGAAGAAATAGAAAATCTGAACACAATTTTAAGAAAGACAGACATTGAATTAGGAATTAGAAATTGCCCCACAAGGAAAAATGTAGGCCCAGTGGCCCCAGTGATGCATTCTGTCAAATAGCTACAGAGAAAACAACACCAGTTCATCACTCAGTATCATGTTTCAGAATATAGCAGAGGGAGGAACCATTTGCATTTTATGAACTAGTATTGCCCTGATAGCAAAGCCCAAGACCTCACAAGAGAAGAAAACTACAGACCAAAATCCATTATTATACACTGTAAAAATTCCTAACAAAATATTAATAAGGTCAACCCCACAAAATATAGAAAGGATTGTGCACCACGACTAGGTGGGATTCATCCCAGAAACGCAAGGTGCGTCTGACATCCAAACACTAGTTTAATGTAATGTATCCATCACATTAAAGTCATAAAGGGCAAAAACCCACATGATCCTCTCAATTGATGCAGGAAAAGACTGTGACAAAACATAAGACCTATTCATGATTTTGAAAACTATCAAAAACTAGAAATAGAGGGCAACTGCCTCAAGCTGACAAAGGGAATTTATGAAAATGATACAGACAACATCATATCTAATGTTGTAAGACTGAAAATTTTCTGCCAAGATCAGTAGCAAGCAAGGATGTCAACTTCACTATATCTATTCACAATTATATTGTTTTTTCTAGCAAGTTCAAAAAGGCAACAGATAAATAAATAAAGCAATTAATCAATCAATTGATTGATTAAATGCATCCATATTTGAAATAAAGGAGTAAAACTGTCCTTATTTGAGGAGCAAATGATCCCCTCTGTAGAGAGTCCCAAAGAACCTGCAAAAAAAATCTACTAGAACTAAAGTGAGTTTGATGCATACAAATCAATTGTATGTCTGTATCTTTCAGTGAAATATATAAAACTTAAGTGCGGAAAACAATTCCAGTCATGCTCGTATACAAATAGAAATATCAAAGGACTTTGCTGACGGGAACCAGGGTGCAGCCCTCGAGCTGGGGAGATCACCCCAGACGACCTTGGTGAGCTCCATCTAATCCCGTGAGTGCTCGGCAGGGAGGACAGGAAGGCAGGAGGGTAGATCAAAAGGCAGCCACAGGAGCAGGACTTGGTCCTCTTGTTTCTGGCCTTGAAGATGAAGGCAGGGATCCTCCAGCCAAGGACTGGGACGGCTTCTGGAAGTTGGTATGGCCCTCAGCTGACCACCAGTAGAGAAACGGAAGCCTTATTCCTCCAACCACCATGAATTCAGTTCTGCCAAGACACTGAACGCGATGGTCCCAGAGAGCCTCCAGAAACCAACGGAGCCTGGGGACATTTTCATTTTAATTGGGTGAGGCTCATACCAGATTTTCACCTATAAAGTGTAAGATAATACATTGGCGTGATTATGAGCCCCTGAGTTTGTATAACTTTGTTAGGGGAGCGATAGCTAAGTAATACACAATGGGAGAAAATATAATAGAATTATAAAAGGATTTATGTAAACTACATTAAGGAAAATTATTTAAAACTAGGAAAAGGCGAAAAGATGGATAGCATCCAGTTTTAAACAAGGATTATTTAATTTTCTACATGAGTGCACCTGTTTTGATTTTGCTAATTTTATTTAATTAAGAGTCTGGATTATGTGAAGTAACATGTTACCTTGGTAGGGAAGAGATTTCCGAAGCTTACGGTTTCACTGTCCTGTAACCAGGTTTGTACTAACCTAGCAACCTCATGCCAAGAGACTCGAGTTCGTAATGTGTTTCAAACGCTCTTGGAAACACTTTATATTTTACTTGTTTATTAACTCAAGAATGAACAAACTAGCATATCTTTGATGTACATTAATTTAATATTTGAATGAGTCATACCTTTACTTTTAAAAGCCTGGTAACTGGACAATCATAATGTATTATTACTCTTAGGAATGTCGGAAAATTTGGAGACATGCCAGCTTAAATTTATTAATGAAAACATACTAGAATGTAAACATTTTAGAAATTAATTCAATCTATACATAAATAAATACGTAATAGACAAAACATAGATAATGGGTGACAGGCAAAGGGCCTGACAATTTCGAATGTTTCCTGATATAGAAAGATCAACTTTCGCTCTCATTTTCAATACCCTTATTGCTATCAAGTTATGAAGAATTTCATTAGCATAAATATAATATACGGTAAGAACTGAAGGAAAAATGGTATTGTTTTATGTGAAATTGGGAAATTTAATTGGAACATAAAAAATTGTCGCAAGTTTCCCACCTTACAACATACTAATAACATTTAAAATAAGGAGATACACGGTGGCCTCTAAAGCTAGCCACACCAATTTTGACAAAATCCATGTGGAAATTGATTAGTAAATTTTTAATTGGTCATTTAAACAACTGCCGAGTTGTTTTGTATGGTATCTCCCTGGCTACCTCTATTGTTACAGCTCTCCCAGGTGGAAGGGTGAAGGTTAGCACATCTGTATGGGCAAGACTTCCTTTTTTCTTTTCTTTTTTTTCCTCACACTAGATCCTTGTGTCTGTAACACCAGCTCTGGTAGAACAGCTTATATTTCCTATTAATTACATATTATTACAATGCCCATCAAATGATAGACAATACGTTTTCTTTTTTTTTTAAAGATTTTATTTATTTATTTTTAGAGAGGAAATGGAGGGAGAAAGAGAGAGAGCGAGAGAAACATCAATGTGCGGTTGCTGGGGGTCATGGCCTGCAACCCAGGCATGTACCCCGACTGGGAATCGAACCTGCGACACTTTGGTTCGCAGCCCGCGCTCAGTCCACTGAGCTATGCCAGCCAGGGCACGTTTTCTTATTAAATTTAAAAATTGCCTCAATTCTGAGTTGCGATTCAAGGTACTTTATATAAAATCACAAATTTACCTGAGAGAAAAATAATACAGTGTGAGTGAGTTTTGAGAGTGCGACTATTGCTTTATTTTTCTACTAATTAAAAATAGTTTTTGACCACCCAGTCCAAAAATTCGCCCCCAACGACCTGTTTTCCCTAACTCGGCCTTGTGTTTTGCTCTCTGCTCTCTGACAAGCATTATTCAGGCTGAATCAACGTCGTGGAGATAGAGATTAGAAAGCGAATGGTAACTTTGATTATTTAGTCTGCTTATCTGTCAAATGAGACTGGAAAACGGCTGACCTTAATTAATGGTTTAAAATTAAGCAGCGAAGAAAAAAGCCACATTGACAGGCAGGAATTTCTTTTCCTCTAATCAAGTGTCCATCAAACCTCTCTGTCACAGCTGCCACTTCAGAGCGGCGTGACATGCATCAGGCACCTGTGTTAGGCATTTCATGTGCATTCCTAATGATCACATTAAACTTGAAACATAGAAACTACTATTTCCATTTTTCATCACCGAGGAGGGAAATGCGGCCCCGAGAAGGGAGGCAACTTGAGTCTAAGGTCTCGCAGCTCACGTTCGAATCCCTCTCCGTCCGAGGCCAGGCTCCGTTCTCCCACCGGAAGGAGGGAATGGAACCCGGAGATGCACGCTCTGCAGCAGCCTGCTGACCGGGAACTCAGCGTTTTACCTCCCTAGGCCCTTGTTGCTTCAACAAGAGGAGAACACGGACAGGCTAGGTCTGGTGAAACATTTTTTTTCTAATTTGAAATGCAGATATGTTGCCTGTTGCCTTATTTACAATGTACTGTATCTATCTGTGCTCATTGTTAGTCTCGTTGAGATAGAATAAGAAAACGTGAGGTGTGAATTTTCTCTCAACTTGTTGGCTTGGACAACCTGATTTTTCCTTTAGAAAGTATGCATCACACAGCAGCTTTCTCTGCACTGTTACCTTATTAAAATCACACTGGGATTGTGCCCCCCATCCCCTTAGACGAGCGTGTGAACAGAATCCCATTTTGTTACATAGATAATATTACCCAAAGCATTGTGATTAAAATAAGTGGTGTTAATAATTGTTTTAAAATCCATACCCATGAAATATCAATAATTCATTTGAAAGGAATACAATCCACTTTTAAAATATTTTTTCATTTGATCTGAGAATTGGTGTATTTAATACACCCTAAATTAAGAATAATTCTTATTTCCTTAAGAATGGTTCATGAAAACATGTTAGGTAACCAGTAATTCCAATCTCAAATTAAAGCACTAAGAACTAGACTGTAAGAAAAGTAAAGGATTCATTCTGTTGAGGAAAAAACAGTTAAGGTTGGACTTAAAATAAGTGACATGTACCCACTCAGACCTGAGGTTAGCACAATATGACTTATGTGCAAGGCATTTTTGCTACACAATTTATGAAGCAAAAGAGTGGAATAAAGTCACATATGGTGACTTGGTTTTGAGAGGAGGATTTAAGCATAATAAGTCAGCTTTTAGCTTGTGCCATATTGGAATACAACGCCTTCTTCCCCCCGCCCCTCCCATCCTTAGCACCCAGCCCCCTGCATGGACACACTTCCTATCACATCTTACATATGTTCTGTATTGCTTTCATTTAATCGTTGGTTTTGACCTTAGGAGAATAACGGCTTCTTATTATCCATGCTCCTTTCACACAACTCAAGTTGTGCACAGAATGCCTCACCTAAAATAAATAACTACCGGGGGGAGCTGATCTGTTTTCATTTATTTAGTTCCAAATCCCAGCTTTCCCAGGGTCCTTTGTGCACTACAAGAAGGAAGGGAGAACACAGGCTCTGGCAAATCAGTTTTGTTATTTCAGACATGCCTGGCCTCCTATACAATTTGCTTATTGATCTGAGTAATAAAGACCAGAAAATTACACCCTCTATTGTCTGCGGCGCCATGAATCACAGATCGCCCAACTACCGTCAGATTCAACAATTTGCCCGTGACTGATAAAGGATTCACGGAGAAACGACAATGATCGTCACCCTTCTGCCTAACCCAGTGTATCACAGAGTTCACGTCACTCCAGACAGCTGTGGCTCCCCCTTCAGGCCAATTCCAGCTGCCCTCCTTCTCAACTACCAGCATTTCCATGAGGTTTTTAACCCCCATCTTTAAGAAAACTATACTAGATATTTCTTTCCTAAAAGATAAATGATCAAAAACAATCAAAATAAAGGTTAAGTCAAACAAAGAGCATTAATAAAACTGGTTTCTAATAGCTATCTAAAACTTGACACCAGTAATACTATGTTCTAATGCAAACAATGGAGTATCCAAGGTCTCCCATGAATTTATTCCATTAAAGCCCGAAGATTACATTCCAACTAGAGTTGGTCTTCAGAAGCGGACTGTCGTCCTAAGTCACACAGTATATCCAGGAGCTGATGTTTAAAGGGACAGACCTCACAGTGGGCTCTGGACTGACAGAATATCCACCCCTAGAAGTGTGGTGCTTATCTGGGGTTCAGCACACATATTCATGAACCTGATAAGGATTGGAAGCCAAAACTGTGTCTGGGTCCATTCTCCTCGTGATATGCAAAATAATGATAGAAATTGTAATATGTCATTTTAATTCAATTTTTCGACTCCCTGAACTTCAATTTCCTTATGTAAAACTCCGGGTTTTATGATGTCTCAGATGCTTCTAATAGTTCTAATTTTCTGTATTTTAGTACCTACATAATGCTGAGGCCCACCTTAATTCTAAAATTTAAGAATGATTCTTAAAGATCGCAATGTGCTTAGATAAGTTTCAAATTTACATTTACAGACACAAATTGATCTATAGGTTCAGTTCAATGCCAATCAATTATCAGGAAGGCTTTATTTTTTAAAGAACTTGAAAAACTGATTCTAAAATCTATGGAGAATTAAAGCTCTTAGAATATTCAAAGCCATTTTGAAAAGCACCAAAGCTGGCTGAGTCAAACCTAAGTGTTACAGGAAAGGAAAACAGCAGGTCGAAGTTTCGACAGCGTCCTGAGCATGGTTTCGGTTGACCAGAAACCAAATTTAAACATGACTGTCCGTTGCGGTACAGATCTCCCAATATGCGCTGCCAGTAGCTTAGCAAAGCTATTTAATTGTTCGATGTTATGTTCTGGTGTAAAAGATTCTGGGCCACAAAAAGAATATTTATTGTATAAAGTTGGAAAACTTTCTAAGATAAGCACATACTGGGTACTATGTTGCTAATTTAGTCATTGTTTTCAAGTTTACTTAAAATGAATGATGGGAAAAATCCATGACTTCTCAGAAGGAGGAAAAGATAGGCAAAAATTAAAGAAAACAAAAGGACAGAATGATAAAAAGGTTTGGTTTGGGTCTCGCGTTACAAAGAAAACTACCATTTGGATTCTTCGGGTGGATGTGCAGAACGGAAAGGGAACAGAGAGTGCCCGAAGACACCGCCGCACAGAGCGGTCAGTGACCAGATTCCCTGGGAAGAAAACCAGAGATCTGGATAGAAGGTTGATGACAATTCACTCTGGATGCCAACAATTTTCCGTCAACAATATTCAGCCAGTAATCTTCAGTGCAAAAGAGAAAACTTTTCCCTGGTTCTGTTCAGGGGGCAGCCATGGGCAGCACGCCAGAAATAAATCATCGATGACACCCATCTTCATCATGTTTTAAAATACGGTACATCTCTTATTTTCACTGCGTTATGCACAGAGCATAATGCCTTCAGCCATAAACTTTCCATGACCAGCCCTCACTGTTCAGCTCTGCATTTCTCGGGCGAATCATCAACCATTAATAAATAAATTAACCAGTCCTTCTTGTTTCTCCACCTGGAGCTCTGCTGGTGAGATGCAACCCGGTCAGCCACCCTGGCCCCCATGACCGCCTCTGCACCGGAGCTGTCTGCCAGCCGCCGCTCAAAAGGTCCCTTCCCCACCTGATCTTGCTCTCTGCCACGTAGTTTATATTTTAAGTCAAATGATTCCAAACACATCCTCTAACATGTGAATAAAATCTGCCTAACACTTTTTTTTTGACACAGAAATACCAAGCAGAAACACTGCTATATTTATGCAAACAGAGAATTTATACTCTGAGGCTTAAATTCACAGTCACCCATATGCCAAGTTAATTTACTCTTCATGACTCGGCTTCTTGGCTGTTCATGACTCATCATTCTCCCTTCATGGAAACTGCGTGCTGAATATTGGGATGACTGGTTTGAACCCAGTTGGCTACTTCTCCCCAGTTTATATATTTCCACATTGGCCAAGTATGTAAACACTAGTAAATGCTTCATAAATTGCTCTTAATTTTATTAGTTCGAAGAGTTATCAAATGAGCATGATAATAATATTCTTGCCTTGATTTATCTTAACTACACTTTTATTGTTTTGTTTTACTTTTAGGGGGGATTTTTTTGTTTGCTCCACATTTATTTGCTGTAATCTCCTGCCCCTTCTAAACTGATATCTTTGGGGGTCCTCACCTAAACTCTACTCTTTTCCCATTCTTCATGTTCTGTCTGTGTACTTATCCACTCCGTTGGCTTTGATTACTATGCAGTTAATTAACTCCAACATCCCAAGCTGTATTTCCAACTATTCCTTTTCTTTCTTCAAAACATTTTACTGTTTATGCTATTGCGATTGTCCCAGTTTTTTCTCTTTGCCTCCCTCCACTCAGCCCACCCCCTGTTCCCACAGCCAGTCCCTATACCATTGTCCATGCCCATGGTCATACATACATATTCTTTGACCAATCCCCTTTTCTCCAAGCTCAGACTCATCTGCTAGCTCAGTCACTCCGCGAGCAGGCTCTCGGTTATCTCGAGCTCAGCATGCCCAACTCGAATACATCGCACTCGGCCTGCCCCTCTGCATGTGCCTCTCCACAAGTGTTCTCTCTTTCGGTGAGCATCAGCCCCACCACCCAGAGACTCAGATCAGATCTCCGAGGCCCATCCTTGGCTCGTTTCCACCCCGCAGGCCCCATTCCAGCAACCACGAAGTTGTGCCGATTTCATCCCTAGCTAAACCACCCCCGGGCCCTCCTCCCCTTTGGCATCACCACCCCATCGTGCCCTCCTCGTTTCCTGTAGCTTCATTGTAATTCACCTCCCTCCTTCTGACTTGGCCCTGCTCCCGTCCTTTTTCCACAACATGGTCCAAGTGATTCTTGTAAAATTCAAATCTGATCATGTCAATCTCTTGCTTAATTCCAATCAACGGTTCCCCGTGGCTCCAAAGTAAAATCCAGTTAAGGTGATTTATAATCCCTTCATGTCGCTATCTCCTTTTTACTTTGTAATTTCATTCCTCTCCCACCAAAATACCTTTGATCTCAGCAGCCCTACTATTCTGAATTATTTTCAATTCCTGTAACATGTTATTCTTCACATTAAAACTCTTCACATTTACTGTTGGCTTCATGTGGAATACCCTGGATGTCCCTCCTTTCCCTCTCATACCCACTTTCACCAAACTAATCCCACTTGTCTGTATCTTTCATAGATCGTCTTAGCTATTTCTTCTGAGAATCATTCTTTGGTGCTTAAAGCTAATTTAGGTGACTCTTACATAGTTTTTCATAAGTTCTCAATCATGTCCATTTTTATACTGCATTTCAGTGATACTCAACATATTTTTCCTTGTTACACCTGAAAGACTCCTCTCTGACTAACTCATTTATTGTTACTGAGATTCTTAACTGGAGTTTCATGCCTTAAAGGTATGTATTAGATTTGGAATGACCTCATGATTCCCATGTGTCTCTGCGGCAACATCCCTGCCTGTACACTGAGAAACACCCCTCACTGCAATTCCTCTTGCACTGGAATGTAAACTCTATGAGAGCAGTGACTCTGTTCATAAATCTTATTTACTGTGGAATTCCCAGTACCTGTCAGGTACTTTGCATGTAGCAAAACAGCCAAAAAACATTGCCAAACAATGTGCATGTAATTTCATTTATTAAATTTATAGTTATATATTTAATAGATCATATTAGAATATTCACTATTACGTTCATTTATTCATAGTTTTCATTACCCTGAGATAAAATAATTTTGTATATTCTCTTTGTGATTTTTGTTTGGGTATTTTTTTTTTACTGTGAAGGTGTATTTCAAGTATCATACAATGTTTCTAAATAGTGAGTGTAGGAGTCATAGAGAAGTATTGGCTCAAGTTCTTCCTTAGATCTGCATTTGTCACGTTTTCACCAACTCAGCTTTTTTCCCAGGAGGACTACACAATTGCCTATTATCAACAAAATACACTCCCCAGAAAACTGAAGGGAACCGTTTCCTGCTGAGTCCCAGCAGTTTCCGTCTTTTCCTAGTTCAGTGTGAGTTGTGGATATTTTCTGAAAAGGGCGTCTCATGGATGGAAACCCATTCTTTCTCCAATGCTAACCTGGGGTACCGTGCCTGGACCTTCGGTGGCTTTGCTCTGAACATACAAAATATTTTAAGTTTGACTTGTTTTCACAATTAGAATGTGTATGACAGAGGTTTCTAGTAATATATAAGGAAAAGGGTGCCTGTGATACTTAGAAAAATGCTTTTCTTATTTTTTAAGAATGGTCCTATAAGTGTTACTACAATTAAAATAGGCACCATAAGAATTCTTACAGAAAAAGCCCACCACTTATTCTTAATTATGTTCTTCATGAAAGCCTTCCTGATAATTCCATTATAAATGTACTGGTTGGGGTTTGTTACCTACACTACCAAAAATTTTGTTTTAGGGTAAAACAGATACTGAATAGCTTTCACTGTGGGAACTTTGAGAGGTCATTAGCATTATTTATATGTTAAAAAAACTGTCGATCGGAGAATTCCTGAAAGGGCAGTGGTATCTTTTGAGCTCAGTGTGGTATCAGAAGAAATGTAATGGCTCTGCTGAAATAACATGCAGCTTCAGTGACTTTGTGTGCTGAGTATTTTGCTGAGATGTCACAGTAGTAATCCTCTTCTTTAGAATGAGCAGTAAAACTCAAGACATTCCTATAAATGCAGGTAAAATAATGTCGGTTTCTCCAACTCTAGAACACTTGGTTTGCAACACAACAGTTATGATTTCTGTTTTGATGGGGGCTTTGATGACAGCCCGCCCGATTCACCACATCCATTCCTCTCAGGGCGTTAATAGAAACAGCTCTGCAGCTGTGGTAACTCGTGGAGGCGGCTGCAGAACTACTGAATAGCTCACTGCAGGCAGCACTAACGAAAAGGCAACTCAGGAATCCTTGTGTTCCCACGGGCGTCCGTGGGGCTGTCACACCATCCTGGAGTCTGAACACTGATGATCCAAACATTGGGACTGGCCACATTCCCACAGTGATTCAGTTGCAATGGTCCATCTACTCTGTAGCCCCCAACCACGTCACGGCATCCCTTTCCGCTGCTAACGTGCTGGACCCGCCCACTTTACCCCATACCCCCCACTTTTAGTCATGACTCTTTATGTGTCTGTCCATGATTTGATGCTAGACACTCAGCCCTACTGACACATTCAGAGAGGGACAAAAATGTATCTAAATACAGTCAAATACAAAATGATGAGGACATATGTAGGGATGCAAATAATTTACAGGACGCTCAATGTCCTTCCATCTCCTGATTTTCTAGTACAGTAGATCCATGTTCACCCTCAACTTGAGCTTTTAAGACAATAATGCATAATGAGATATTCAGATAATACCAGAATCTCCCTGTTATTTTTCTTACGGCAGAACTGCCCAATAAAAATACAGTGCAACTCACTGCATAATTGATAATTTTCTGGTATTCACATAATAAAGAGAAACATGAGCAATTTATTTTAATAATATATTTTATGTCATCAAAAATATTAAAGATTTCATTGTAACATGTACTAGTTATGAAAAATGAGATATTTGACATTCTCTTATTGTTGGCACTGAGTTTTCTATACCTGATGTGTATTTTACACTTACAGCACGTTTTAATCATGAGTAGCCATGTCTGAGTGCTTGCCAGGTGCACGGGCTTCATGACCACCGTATGGGACAGTGCGTTTTCCAGGGCCTCAGCAGAACCAATGGCCTGTCTGAGAAAGGAAGGGCTTGCTATTCATGTAAAGAAGATTGTACAGTCAGAGCCCTAACTCAGAGTCCGAGTGTCAGTGCTTGCTTTCAAATGGTAATCTGTTCTTTTACCAGGGGGCTCACTTCAGAGGTGAGTCTAGAATACGACTTGGAGAGCCCTTTGAGGGCTTAACGCGCAGCATGGGAGCTTGACCTGCAGCGTCATGGTGATTAGCGCACGGAGAGGTTGAAAGATCTCGCGGCTGAGTCAGAGCAGACACCTATAATTATAACAGAGCTGTGTGCTGGCTCTTAGATGAGGTGCTCGTTGGAGTCATGAAATTACCTGCCTTCAGAATCCCTGAGTTAAGTCCAAGGCAATTTAATTGACTCCAACACTACACTAATCATGTTACGTGACCTGTGGGAATAGATATGCAGTCCTCTGTTGGAAAACAAATGATGTCACTTCATGAAGTCATCTTATTAAGGATGACTATGCAGCCCATGAAATAACCCTCTTTTCTAAATTTCTATTTCTGAGATTTATTATCATTCACAAAATAGTTTTTAAGGAGCGTAACTTTAATTTTGGGTATAAAATAATTACCTATTAAAATATACTAAATTTTGTGTTAGGACTCTAAAGTTATAGCCAAAGTAGTAACACTGCGATGCTTAAAACTTCTGCCTGGGTTCATATTCTAGATTTAAGACTTAGTTGCTGTGTAAGTCACTGAACTCTGTCCTGGAGTTTGTGGGCCTCGTTGGTGAAAGAATAATACCACACTTTTCCCTTAGGGTTGACGCGAAGATTACAGCAGTCGATATTGAAAAAGTGCTTGGCCCAGGGTAGAACTTTAATTTATTATTGTTTTTGAATGCCTGTTAAATGATAGAGACAATGAAAGGCTTGCCACTTGGATAATCGCTCGTACATGCAATGTCCCATTTAATCCCGGCAATAATCCTGGCACGTAGCTGTGTCTATCTTGCTTGCAGCAATTTTCTCAAGGTCACACTGCCAGATAGTAGCCAAGTTAAGGCTGCAAAGGTCAAAGCTAAGGAAAATAATCGCAGCACCATCTTAACATAACCTTTCTTGTCTCAGATTTATCAGGAACAGTTCTGGTCGTCGTGTCCTCCGTTTAGTCCATTCTCCAGAAGTCGTGAGATTAGATCCGAATCTCCCTCTTGTCCCTGATGTACAGGGCACCCAAGTCCTCTCTTAGAATGGATACCAACATAAAGATTGATTCTTTCAGATGCCTCCGAGAAACCATTTCTGAGTTTGCTGAGGAACTATCTGACCTAGCTTACACTACAGGTACTGCTCTCTGATTTTTTTTTCATTCAGAAGAGTCTGCACACCTTTATCCATTTGAGAACATGATTTTCTGCAAACCCATCTGAATCCTAGAACATCTGCACGTGGATTTTTGTCCTGAAAGTAACGTCAGGACTTTGCCCTCTGGCCTTTCCTCAAAGTCTCTAGTGCACTGAAGGTTGTCACCTCAAGGGTTGCATGCCCTTTATATATCATAAAATAAAGCTACGCATTTACTCACATACAGTTTTCAAAGCATTTCAAGGAGTTATTTCCTCTGCAGCCAGATTTAACTTTCAATATTTAATTAGATAGTTCACTGGATTTATTTAACATTATGTCATTACTTTATACGGAATGTCCTCCTTAAAGCTGAGGCAAATACTGACAGTAAAACCCATGTTTTTAATAAAAAAAATTTCAATGCACAAAATAAAAAATATCTATGACAAATCTAAATTCTTGATCTGCTAACATCTGCTTTTCATAGACACATTTCATTAATTTTCCTATCAGAGAATACATCATTCTAAATTGAGGACTATCTAGTCCTTTTTTATTACTACAAAATCACCAGTGCTTTGTCATGACCCTTGATAAAAACATAAGTGAGAAATTCTTGGAAACCACTGACAGATAACAATTGATTTCTACATTTTTAAGAAAGTAGAGCACTGCTTAGTTATATCATAATTTATTGAAAACATGATATTTATTTTAAAACCACAACAACTATAAGTCTATGGATAAAGTTAGGTTATTTTATCACAACAATTAAAGAAAATCAATTTAATTTTCAACATAAAACATTGTGAAATGAAGATTGCATTTGTGAAATTTCTGGACTTCTTTTGAAGAGCTAATTTTAAAAAATAGAAACTGCATTAGCTATCAGGAAATGTAAATAAAAACCTCAATGAGACCCCACTTCAGCCCCACCAGGACGGTTCTAACAAAAAGACAAGTAATACTCTGTACTGACAAGAATCGACAAAGACGGGAACTTCATATACTGCTGGTGGGAATGCAAAATGGTGCAACTTCTTTGGAAAACATGAAGTCTCCCAGTTCCTCACGTGGCTCAGCACAGAGTTATCCTATGGCCAAGCAATTTCACCCCTACATATACACCCGAGAGAAATTAAAACTATGTCCATCCAAACATTTGTACGCAAATGTTCATAGTCATAGTGTGCAAAATGGGAACAGCCCAGATGTGCACCTGAGGAGCGGACGAATCCACGAGGTACAAGCACCCTATCGAATATCATTCAGTGGTAAGAAGGACAAACTACTGGTACATGTTACAACATACATAAAGTGTAAAAAAACCATGATGCAAAATCAAAGAAGTCAGTCACAGAGGGCCACATATTGTGTTATTCATTTGTATCAGATGGAACCTGTAAAGTCAGGCAGATAAGGGGTTGCCTGGGACCGTGGGGGCGGAGGCTAAAGGGTGAAGTTTCTGTTGGGTGATGCCTTTTCTCTAAAACGGATCGGTGGTGATGGTGGTGCAGCCCTGCGAACACACTGAGAGCAACTGAATTGTACTTGAAATGGGCGAATTGCGTGGCATATTAAATACCACACGGCGGGTTTTATTTTTAAAGAAACAGCAAAGTGGGTCACTATTAAATGAAAGACCTCTACATTTCCCAACAGAGTTGTTTGAAGATCTTGCCAAAGTGTATTGTATGTAACACATTAAATTAATATGAAGGATTTAAATAATACTGGCTTTTAACTGAACTTTACCAATTCTTAATCAAAATATATGCTATATGAATGCTACTCAATATATACTTATTATTTGCATAGGTAATAATGTTTTTAAATGGTATTCAAACACTGTAGTTATGAAAAGTCTTTGAAATGAATATTTCACTTACAAAAATATATCCTTTGGAAGTAACTATGCATACATATAATTACTTCACTTTAAGAATATTCAATAATATTATTTACAATAGCAAGAATTGAAGACTATCATAATGTCCAACAATAAGTATTAAATTAGACAATTTCAATTCATCCAGTGACACAATATTTTGCCATTTTAAAAAAAGTTGTGAAAATAACTATTGAAATGAAAATGCTTATAATTTAGGGTTTGGTAAATAAAACAGCTTTTAAGTGAGGATGTACAGCATGATCTCTTTTTTCCTTAAAGGTATGCACAGAAAAGGATCTGTTAATGATAGTTGTCTCTGAGCATTACGATTATATGATTAAAGGAATCTGTTTCTCCTTTTGCTTTTCTGTATTACAATCATTCCTGTAATGTATATCTGCTAATCCACGAGATGGTTTTAATTGTTTTTTACATAACAAAATAGCATTTCAGTGCTCACAGCAACCAGAGCAAGGCACTGTGCCACTCCCTCGCCATTTCACCGGAGGGTGAACTCCGGTGAAAGATGAACTGTGAGAAGGCGGGGAGCGGAAGGCGGGTGTAGGAGGTACAAATGGTGAGGGAGGGAGGCTCGGCTTGGGGTGGCGAACACACAATGCAGTGTGCAGATGATGTGTTGTGGAATCGCGCCCCTGAATTGTTAACCAGTGTCACTCCAATAAATTCAATAAAAAGGAAAAAAACGCAAACAAATACGCATTGTATAGGGAAAAAGAAGACCACCCTTACTCAACTAATGATCTTGGGTCAATTTAATTAAGTCTCCTTTTCTTAATGTGTGAAATAACCATGATAATGCCCTTTTCTTGGGATTGTTGAGAGCCTTAAAAAAGATGCTGCATGTGGAAAAAGCTCTGCAACCCGGGAAGTTCTATCTGAATTATCACATTAGTGAGATCGTATTCTCTTGAGGGCTCTGGCAGCTGCTAATCAGGAATTCAGAGAAAGATGCTAAACAGGGGAGATGCTTGACAATGATGAAGAATGGCAACTGGCATGGCTGTACCTGCTTAAACACCGTGCTATTCAAATCTTTACATTGTGCGTGCTACTGCTCAGCCCTGAATTAGAATGAACATCTCTCACATAATCTGCACAATTTACTTACAATAAGTTTTCAGGCTTCATTTAGTTATCTCCATAAGCTCAATATACCCTAAGCAGGTTGTTAAGTACATTCAAGGATTTTATAATGAACGGTAGAGATCCAGTTATCATTAAAACGAAGCATTGACGTTGGAATAAGGCCATGGAAGCGTTTACTGCTACCGCTCTGGAATTACAACGATTTCTTTGCTTGGCCTGGAGAGGAATGAGTCACATGATATGTATCTATCTTGTTTATTGATGAGATATTTGAAATCAAAATGTTACAATATTTGCCCATGTAAATATGTTGATCGGACCTAAGGGCTACCTCAGCATGATGATCACAAAAATTTTGCTTCTTTGTTAATTGCCAAAATTCATTATCTTTCCTGGAAGCATAACATTTTATGAGATAGTAATCACTTTCCAGTTTAACAGAGGATTCGCTAGAGGATTGGAGAGTTGGAGAGGAAACTGGACATTGTGTAGGAGGTAAAAGAAAATGAAGGGTTTTACCTTAGGACAAGATGTGCATCCAAAGTGACTTTTGTCTAGGAGGCAGAGAAATTGTGCTGAGAAACTCACCTGGGTGGAAAAGATGCTTAAAACAAACATCCCAGGTAATTAGCAAACAGGCATTTGAAAGAGAATGAATCAGGGTGGATTTAAGACATTTAGAAGAAACCAGAAAAAGGACATTGGACTTGCACATAGACTGATCTGGGTGTGGATGTGATTTGCTTATTTATTTTTCCCAAATGATTAAACTATGACCAATCCATCTTTTAATCCCACAGTGTTTGACACTCTGCCCAGCACATAGTAAGGTTTTTTTATATTTGTTAAGTAAGTGGGTAAATATGTTAAAATGAAATCTAAGTTACAGAGATAATGAACTTTTCTTTCCCAGTTCACTGTGATACCTTTCTCCTTACTTCTTATGGTTGACCCCCATAGGATCCAACTTTGAACTTCAAGATTGGTGGGGTCGTTGGAGGTAAAGTATCCCACCTCTCCTAAGAAGCAAGAATCCCCACTACAACCTGGTCCCAACTCACTTTATTTCAGAAATGAGTAAAAAGGAAACAACTTAGGAAAGATGATCTGTATTCCTGTCTCTTATCAGAAAGATAAACTCCACTGCACTTCACTTAGCACCATATGGTAACTGTCTGCTTCTAGGTGAAAGATTCAGCTGCTATTTTTTACATGTGGTGCTGATAAAACTCAAAACGGATCACAAGGCAGAATAACATGACAATGACATCAGATTTGAGGAGGCCAAGTACTTCTCTCTCTGCTGGGCTATTTATTGGACACAAGCTGGGCTTAGAGTATATTCGACCTTTTCCCCTTTCTATTGTCAGTGTGGGTCAGAGACACCTAGGCGGTGGATTCATGGTCTCCCCCCTCTACTCCGTCAATGTACCTTCCAGCGGAAAGTAGACAACTTCGTGAAGTTCTGCATTTCCTGAAGTCCTTTTGGATCAATAATTCATTAGCTGCTGTATTTGCCAATATGTAAAACCGTCAAGATAGTTGCTATGATTAAGTGAAAAACCTATATTTGCAGACTGTGATATGATTTGAGATTCAAAAGGATTTCTTCCTTTTTTATTTTCCTAGTGCTAGCTTTGACCCTTCTTCCACTTGCCAGTTTCTCTGTCAGGAATATGCAACTCCGAGTGCTTCCCAGTTCAACAGTAGCCTTGACAGGTACTACAAGTGGACCACTCACCTTTTACAAAAAAAGTTAAGCTGCTTATCAGATTTCCTGGCTTCTTCAACCACTGTTTTCTGTCAGGTAGGAAAGACTCTCCTCTTGGGAGATCAAGGGCCATTAGATATAATTAACTTTCCTCATTCCTTTTCTCTTCGGAGGTGGATTTGAAACTGCTCCTGTACACCCCACGGTGGTGTGTGATTACATTCTATCAGACGTGATGAAGCATCTTCAGAGACGAGAGCCATCATTACCAAGTGAGTGCAAAAACAAATTCCCATGAGATGTGATAATTATCTTGTGGAGTAAAGATTATCTGCCTACAGTAAGAGGATTTATTTTGTTTATTACTGTGTGCATAATAATAGCTTGCAGCGTAACATAAAAAGGAGAGAGAAAAGCATGTAGTCTCAGGAGAACAGAGACACCACTCTGGTTCTGCGCAGGAACTCAGCCATAAAAAAACAAAAATCAAGCATAAATAACAATCGTACCCTGGAAAAGAACTCAATCAGCTTCAGTTGTCTGTCACGGTTCACACTGTCATAATTAAACAGAAGAGCTAATTGTCAGCATTGTCCGGTCTCCCTGGCTTCCATTCCCGCGTGCCCTCTGCCAATCAGCAAGATATGTTCAAATCAAGCAGTTCGTTAGGAAAAGAGTGATGGGAAGACCCACTGGGGAAGGGAGAGAGTACAGAGAGAGAGAGAGAGTGAGATGGAAAGAGAGTACAGGAGAAGAGGGTGGCTTAATCCTGTCCTTGTCATCGGGGACAGGTGTGATGTGATTCAGCCCTTCTGCGTGGGGTAGGAAGCTGGGGGAACCTGGAGCAGAAAGCATGAGATAAACCCCAATGAGGCTTCGTCATTTGTTTAAAGCAGATTGCCAAAATTTCATATTCATACAAATATTAAAGCAGGCAATAGCCTTTCCAAGCCGAACATACCTGCATCTTGGACTGTGTACCTCTTCCAGGAGGGAGGGCAGGGAGTCGAGACCCGTGCGCTACACACATACGCTCCCGTGAAAGAATCAGCAATGACCGTGTGATGTGGCCCTGAAAGAGCAGTCGGTTCCCTTCTCATTTTGCTAATGCAGAGTATACGCCAGAGAGATGGATCCTGATATCATAATCATGATCAAATTGGGCGTTTTTGCCCTATGAAGCAGGTGTTTGTGTAAATGTATACATTTTTTCTTGGCCTTTTTAAGAGTATAGAGTTTCTTAGCCCTGACTGGCATAGCTCAGTGGATTGAGCACGGGCTGCGAACCAAAGTGTTCCAGGTTCGATTCCCAGTTAGGGTACATGCCTGGGTTGCAGGCCATGACCCCCAGGAACCACACATTGATGTTTCTCTCTCTCTCTCTATCTCCCTTCCTTCCCTCTCTAAAAATAAATAAAATCTGTAAAAAAAAAAGAGTATAGAGTTTCTTTGGGCTGGTTGTATCTTGTTTCTCAAAACATGAGAAAGGTTTAGAATCCTAGTAGTTGGAATAACAACAATAGTAATAATAACAATAATATTTATTGCACGCCCGATAGGATGCAACTAGGTGTGTTACCTATATTATGACATTGACTTTATCAGAAACAGCCCTGGGAGGAGCACCCTGTTTCCAGGTGAGGCCCTGAGCCCCCAGAGCAGCTGGGTCTGCAGCTGCACTGAGGAGGAAATGGCAGGCTCCCAGTGTAAGCCTGTGTCATGTGGACCCCAGCACCCACGCTTTCTTGCGTCTGGAGCCCCCTTCAGTGCATCCATTACCATCCGTGCCCTCAGGAAACTGTGTTTAAGTCCCTACTTGTGTTCCAGCCAGTGAACAAGTAGTTGGAAATAATAGCACCATGAGTCTAATTTGTGACCCATCGTGAAATGACCTGTTGACAACCTTAATGCTGGAAAATCCTGCGTGCTGTGTGCAGAGGGCTTGAGCAAGCATGACGACAACTTCAGACATCACTGTGCTTTAGAGTCTGGGTGCATCACTCACGCCCAGAGCGAAGCCCGGCCTTTCTCAGGAGAAGCTCTCCCGTCCCGTGGGGCTTCTGGGTGGTTACCCTGAAAAGGCAGCATACTTGGAAGCTGCCTTTGAAGCTTGTTCGCATAGGCCCGGTGCTGAATCTAGGTTTGGAGTGTCAGGACCGACGGCAGGGGGGTCTGGTCAAGCAGCTGGTGAGGTTTCGCTTGTGAACAATGAGAGAAGCAAGTCGGTCTTTGTTGGTTGTTTTTCTGAGGAAGAAAATAGAGGGGTTGGCCTGCAAGTCTGATTCTGGAAAGAATAATTTATCAGATGATATCATGGTTGGAGCGCCAAGATCAGATTTAAGAACTCTGCAAGTTGGTCAGCATTCATTTTCTACCAGCAAACAACTACATGTGTTTCCAGAAATGCCAGCCAAGGCATGTGATGGGCTTCCACCATGGAAAACAGCTACCAGACATAAGCTCATGCAACGTCTTTGGCCCGCACCTGTGGGTACCGAAATACTAGCCTTTCCAAATCGGTTATATTCACATTCAGATTATCCAACAGAAAAACAATGATCTCATGAAAATCACCTGATCTATCTAGAGCAGGGATCCAAAACCTTTTCCTGCAAAGATTCCAGGTAACATTGAGGCTAAACTTGATAAATCGTAGTATTTGCAGAAAAATCTTTAACCTGAGAAGGGCTCCTTCATTTGTATTAGAGAACAAAGTGGAAAGGAAATTTGGATGAAATTATTCGCCCGAGGCAAGGCTGCAGACCCGGTGGCAGAAGGTTCCTGAGCTGTTGTCTCTTTGTTGTGAGGGATGTACCTGCAGGTACTCTGCTTGGGAGAGATATTCGATGAGGCTTAGGATCAGATCAGATCTAGAGAATCACACAGCACAGGGGACTGGCTAGAGACGACTCCTGCAGGGGGAATCAGTCCAGGGCCACCCGAAAGGAAAGGGCGCCGGAGTGAGTCCGACCTGCTAACGTCTGCCTGTCCAAGGCTCCGCCCCCACATCTCTGTGTCTTGCTTTTCTGGAGACACCAATACAGTTTCCAACATTTGACTTTGTCTCAAAGTGCATCCTTTGTTCACAATTTTTACATTTAGTTTTGACAGGAAGTGGTATTTTCCATTCAATTGGCTTGCTTTGCTTTGGCTGTTGTCACATTTGACCTTAATTGACCTTTCCTCAAACAGCAATACCCTAAAGGGGAAGGAGGCACCAAGAGGTGGAGGGACGATGGTGGGCTTTAGGGTTCAAGTACCAGCACCTGAAAGTATCTGACCGTAGTTTCTCTTTGAACCCCAGTTGTCTCCTGTAGGAAATGGGTTGATAATTTCTAAATTCTCAGGTTACTGTGAAAATCGGAGCTCACAGAAGTCAGGGGCTTGGCACAATGTCCAGCCCATCACAGACACTCGGTGACAGCTGTTACTACCCCAGTGGGGCAAAGTGCTACCTTAAAACAGTCAGGTTTGTTTTTGCCACTTTGTAAAGCCGCTGACAATCGCGGCCACTCTGTGTGTGGTCTCTTTTTTCTCTGAAGTAATATAACACTAACAAGATTCACGTTGTGAGTCTTTGGGAAGGTGCATGTCACTGCCCACACCTCATATTTTAACTTCACATTTCTCTCTTTTGACTTAGTATACTTGGTAAGCTAAGTTTTTAGTAACAGTTCAGGGGTAGGGGCCATTTTTCATGCCTGGTTCTGTTCTGTTAAGGCATCAAAAGTATTTATTCTGTGTGACCACGCTTAATTTTTTTCTGGACTCTGCGTCTTCCGTGTTGATGATGATAGAACAGAGAGGTTCCTCTGGGTTGATATATGATAAATCTTTATTTGTGAAATTCAGAGTCAGAAGAAGCTTTGCTTCCTTCAGAATACAAGCAGGAATCCTTCCTATAAAGCCCAGCCCTCCCATACAATTAAAACGGACTGCTGTGCCAAGTTAAAAACCCTTTTATTTCATAATGGTGGAACTACTAGACCCCTTTGCCTCATTGTCACTCATCTGCCTCCTGCCAATTTTATTTTTTTTAAGAAAAATCCTCTTTATAATAAAAGACTCATACATTCAAAATGCCAGAAAGAATTACATCTGGGGAAAAGACCAAACATGACTAGCTCTGCTCTAGCCTCTATTTGGCTGTACGAAATTAACTCCGAAACGAAACTGTTTATCCTTTGAAAGTGAGCCATCCTTTTCTGCACATTGTGACCTGGGGGCTGTGCTCGCCAGTGGCAAAGCTCAGCATGTGCTTGCCGCCTGCCTCCAGGGATGTTTTTTTACAGGCAGAACCCAGAACAAATACAAGGGGCCCGAAAGGCAGCCCTGGAGGGGAAAACACGTTCCCAGAGAGTGATCTGAGATGCATGCGGAAGCAGTAACACATCATCCTCGTGGCATTGGGAAGAAAGGGATGGAAGGGTTATGAGCAGATTTCCTGCACGGAAGCCTTAGACATCTCTTCGATGTCTGAGCGCCATCTGATGAACCTACCAGAATCTCCTTGTGTCCTTTTGGTATTTGCTTATTTACCCTTTATGGTAAGAACACGTAACATGAGATCCACCCTTTTGTAACGAGGACTCTCATACAATGGAGAGCTTCAGACACGCCTCCTCTCTCACACGGAAGAAGATGGGCTGCATCCACTGGAGTTTTTGGAACTGGTGGAGAGGAGATACTTAATTTCACAGCATTATTTCCTCGCCAGCCATCTGTTTGGACAAGGTGAGCCTCAATCACTGACCTGACCCCTCCCCTCCCCTGGGCTGTACGTGTCCACTGTATTTCACTTCGTGATGGTTGGATTGAGGGGAATTTGTCCCTTACTGGGCTCCGTGTGAGATTGACCTCCAGAGAAATTGGCCACTTCATAATTTTATTAGAAAACATTTCACTGCTGCCAGGAAAGGCTCATAGTTTACAAAAAAAAAATTAAAAAGCCTTTACCCAGAGAGCCGGTCAGCTTGATTCTCAAATGCAGAATTAGGAAGACCAACCTTGCTAGACACCTACCCCATTATTCCCCCCCCAGCTCTATCAGCAGTAAGGCTGCTATTTTTATCTTCAACTGTCTGGCTCTTTTGTCTCTCTCAAAAAGTCCAGAACTCAAAACGCAAATGGGGGAAAAATACGGTACTCTTTATTATTCCACTGAAAAGTGAGGGGCAACTTATCTAACAGCCTGCTTCCCCCCAGGCTGGCCTCTGTGCAACTCCGAAGAAACCAGCTACAGGGGACAGTGTAAGGCGAGCAAACCAACATGAAGCAGGAGACCGGATCTGGAGCGGCAGTTTGGTCGGACTGGTGCCCCCGCCAGACGACAATATCAAGGTCACGGACCGGGCTGCCGACAGGTTCTGCCCCACATTAGACAGCTGCAGCCCCTGGGTTTGACTCGGTCTCCAGATCTTGCCACGTGATGGGTTTTGCGGCAATGACATAGGATGGAGCCAAGGTTCTACCATGTCGTATTGCTGGAACAATGAGGTCTGGAACCTGGCCCTTGATTGCTCCATGGGAGGGGCCTGCATTCTTTCAGGTGTGCAACTTGAGAGCCCCACAGTCTGAAGACTGAGTTCTCTCCTGCAGAGCTTAAAGTCTGGCCCTGCTAGACCTATGCATGCTGTTGAAATGAGGAGGGAAACAGGCTCACACACCTAGTATGGCTTCTGTCTGTGTGTGTTCACCTCTCCTCTTCACATGCCCCAGAAAGCTCTGTGTGTGTGTGTGTGTGTGCGTGTGTGCGAGTGTGCATTCCTTGGTCATCCATTTTTGTTTGCTGCCCCCAGCGTTATCACTTTGAGGTGCTGAATGTGTGTGTTTTCTGTGTGGTCTATTCCCCAGAGTAAATGTTCTACCATCTGAAACTTAGTATAAAATTCTTAAAAGCAATAATAGCAACTATTAAGCATGCTCTGTGTCAGGCATACGACAAAGTAGCCTCCCTACATTATTTTTGATTTTTGCATAGGTTTCATCAAATAGTTGTTAGTCCCAGATTATACCTGGGAGTTTGAAGAGGTTGAGTCCTTAACACACAGCAAATGGGAGCCTGGGGCTGGGACTCAAACCTATGCTCGACCAATCTCAAAATCCAACCTACTCCCACCACCCCTTCTGTCACAGACTGGGCGTTTGCCCCCGCCCCCCAATTCATATGGTGGAACCCTCGGAGGCGGGGCCTTTAGGAGGCAAGCAGAATTAGATGGGGTCGTGAGAATAGAGTCTTCACGAATGGGATTGCTGCCCTTAGAAGAGTCAGGACAGAACTCCTTCCTCATTCTCCTGGTCCGTGAGAGAGTACAACAGGAAACTGGCCGCCTGCGACCTGGAAGAGGGCTCTCTCCAGAGCCAGTCCTTCGTGACACCCTGATCTCAAACTTCTAGCCTTCAGAACTAGGAAAACTAAACCCCGTTGTTTGTAAGCCAGCCAGTCCATGGTACCCTGTTACCGCAACCCAAACGAAGACGCCTCCTTAAAACAGTCTCCTCTGACTGAGTTTGCAACCCTGGTCGGCCCTCGGGGGTGCACCTCGTTGTCGTTGCGAATGCCTGCGGCTCATCCAGCTGGAGAGCGGGTCGCGTGCTTGAATCCATGCGAGTTGCAGATGTGGGCAGGAATGCTCTGTGCCCGTGTATTGTCAGCAATAATTCAGCTGTGGGCGCAAAGGCGGCGATAGCGGAGTGAAGACAGGGAAGTTCATTCCCTCTGAGAAGAATGTAGTCCCACACGTACACGTGAAAGGCGACGCTGGCTCACCAGAGAAACAAGGGGTGAGCTTGTAAATGCTAGCATTCAGCGAGCATGAAGAAGGTGGTTTCTTGTTATTAAGGATGACACCCTGCACATTCTGTCAGTACGGAGCAGACAAAAGAAACTCAGGCTTTAAAAACGGAATGTCATCTACATTTTTATCTTGAATGGATGGTAAGAAATTGATGCATGAATTGTGTGGAATAGATGAAAAGGTAAAGTAAAAGAAATAGAACAAGTCTCAAATCTGAAATGAAAAAATTGAGTTTGTTCACTGAGCTTCCAGCAAAAGAGCTATGAGATATTTGGAGGAGACTCCTAACTTCTTAACACTTGAGTTTCTTTGGCTGTAAATTATGGATAAAAATACCTACTTTATAGGACAAGCAAACAAATAATGCATGTACACAGTTTATGTGTAAAACATGCAATTATTGTTCTTAACTCATATCTGCACAGTGTTGTATGGACAATGCTTTACTATGCATTGTTTTCCGTAATCACACAAAGTTGAAATACGTTCAAGGGCGTGGTCCCAGAACATAAAGTTTCCGATATTAACATGTGAAATAAGAACTATCATTTAAACCCGTGGTACTATAAGAACAGTAACGTTTGTTTAAGACGGTTGGTGCTGATTTATATTCAAACACATTTTTTACTGTTCATGTCTAATTTGCTGCTTTGTGAAAGAACCATTTTGGTAATCTCTTAACTATCAGCACTTCTTTTATTCATTTATTTGTAGAGGATAGGTGCAGTTATGTTCTTAACTGTTCATTTTCTACACATAATTATCTCATTGTAAAAGACTGTGTTTGTGAGAAACAGCGCGGTAACTTTATCTCGCTGTTCACCACAGATTCCAATAACCAGACAGGGAAATGAGACCCTCCTAAGATGATTAAAGCTTTGGAAAATATGGCCCAAATAGAAAGGTTAACACAATTATACTGGATGGTTTTATCTTTCTTTTTCAAGCACAAGTTAACAGCTATCTCAGATGTCTGACAGTAATATTCTCTATCTGCATTTTTTTATAGATCAAGAAGAATTGAACCTTAGAAACAAGCGGAGAAGAACCCTGCAGAGGCGGAGCCTGGCCCGAATAGTGTGGTGATTGCAGCTGGCACATCGGATGTGGCTTCTGCTCCCTTTATGCCCTTCGGATGTGGAGATAGCGTTTGTGGGCTTGGTGGTGATGACCTGAAGGGAAACAGGGCTGGACAGAGGAGCCCTGCCTTGGACCCTGGCGGCTTGCTGTGTTCGTAGCATAGCAACCGAGTAACAGACAAGCAAACTACGGTAGCTGATCTGCCCTTCTTCCTGGATGGATGAGCAGGTGGTGCAAGAGCGATGTCAGCATCCTGAACACGCCCCAGGGGGCAAGGTTTGGCTCCCACTTCCGTTTGAAATGATGCTGTGTTTTAGTGGCCTGCAGCTCTGAAGTGTTTTTTAGCATGTTTTTCTTTTTCTTCCATGGAGCTCTTAGCCATTCAAACACAACAGGTTTGATAAAATACTAGTACGGGTGAGTCTTGCTTGCCTCCTCTCAGCCATCTTTGTATGAATCCAGTGGGGTGGGGCATCTTTTCTTAAACCACTTTAGTTGATCTTCATCAAGAGCAGTGAACTGTACCACTAATGAAAGGAAATCCTGTCTGAGAAGGTGTGTTTCTCCATCATAGCTGGGTCACGCCACCCTTTGGGCCCTCTGCTGGAGAAGGAGAATCGAGTCTCAGACAGTGCCTGTTTAATTGTACCCTCGAGAATTACACATGGAGGGCAGTGCCGTCTCACGCTCTGTGAGGGCAACGTATCTTGTGCCTGCTCCTGGTAGGTGGCTGTGCCCGCGCTTTCTGAGAGCTGTTACACTGATGTTATTCTATCACAGGATGTTTTCTTTCCGGATGAGGACCGAGAAGCTAATAAAAAAAAATAGTGCTTGGTATCACAGGAGTAACAGGACTTTGCTGTTTTCTGGTGACTTGTTTTTTACCTTTTTTTTTAAGATTTTATTTATTTATTTTTAGAGAGGGAAGGGAGAGAGAGAGAGAGAGAGAGAGAGAGAGAGAGAGAGAGACATCAATGTGCGGTTGCTGGGGGTTCTGGCCTGCAACCCAGGAATGTACCCTGGCTGGGAATCGAACCTGGGACACTTTGGTTCCCAGCCCGAGCTCAATCCACTGAGCTACGCCAGCCAGGGCTTTTACCTTTTTTTTAAATGGGGTGTGCTGGATAGCTCTATAACTTCATTCAGAGCACTGCAGAACCTGGAAAAGCTGTTGACGTTATTGATGTCCTGCTATCAGTCTTTTTATATAAATATAGTATATGTGTTATATATATGTTATATATGTATGATTTGGATTCTTGGGAATTTAAGCTGTGGACACTGGACAAAGTTTCTGACTTGCACTGTGTGGTGCTGGCATGGTACCTAAGTCAACGACCATATTGGTCTGAAAACGCTCAACCTAGTTCTTTTTTCCCCCATTTGTGCGGGGGTAACACACAGTCTTAGATATGTAAGGTCCTATCTACATGGGTTTAATTACAGAAACGAATAAAGTATTCTCTAAATAAAAAAAATGATGAACTGAGTCTTTATTATTGCATAAGAGATCTAGTTTAGGAACAAAACCAAAAATCTGACAGTGTTTATCTAGAGCCAACGTGATTTCGCTGAAAGAGCCGGGAACTGGAAGACCTGTGTGAATGATGCGGCTCTGCCCCTTAATCGGCACCTGAGTCTTGGCCGTGCTTTCAGATAAATCAGCCTTCCCTTGCTTCTCTGGAACAGAAATACACTGGGTGCGCATCCTCCCTCACCCGTTGTGAACATCCAAATGAGAAAATGTGCGAAAAGCACTTGGTAAACTGTAAGGGCTAAACAAACAAAGCTGTTGTTGAGCGTGAGACTTCATGGCAGAAATCTCTTTTTTTCTTTTCTTCTAAAAAAAGTCTTTGGAAGTCGGTCAGAGACTCATCATTCTGGGATGGTGATATTCAGCCCTCTGCAAAAGCAGCAAGACAGATTAGATCAATGCCCTGTAAATACCTTGTCAGGGGAGGATACTGTTTTACTTGCATATGTAGCTGGGAACTTAGAGACTCCCGTGCATTTGCATGACAATAAGATATTCTATTATGCACTTTGGTTTTCTGGAACAAAAGCCTTATACAGACAGTTGTCCTCCTTTTAGTTTTCTTTTCTTCTCAATTCCTCCTTCTTGCAGGGGAGAACATCTTTTATTGGGCGCAGCTACAGCACCTCACCATGCTGCCATTGTCACTGTCACATCTGACATGCCTTCTCTCATTCATTCAGTGAGATATTTACTAGTTAACGACTGTGTACCACTTGCCCCCAGCTGCTCTTTGCCCCAGCCCTGTTACAGCTTCATGACCTACATATACTTCTCTCTCTATTTTCCACCTCCACAATAAAGCAGGATACCTTGGGATGGCCATACTCCTTCCTCTCCTTCCCCTTCCTCTCCTCCTCCTCCTCCTTCTCCTCCTCCTCCTTCTCCTCCTTCTTCTCCTTCTTTTTCTCCTCCTTCTTCTCCCCCTTCTTCTCCTTCTCCTCCTCCTTCTTCTCCTTCTTCTTCTCTTTCTCCTCCTCCTCTCCCCTCTCTCTGTATCTCTCTCTGTGTCTCTGTCTCTTTCCATGAGTATGCACCAAGGAAAGGCCACTGGCACACAGCGAGAGGGTGGCCATCTGCAAGACAGGAAAAGAGCCTGGCACCTTCATCTCTGACTTCCAGCCTTAAAAGTAGTGAGAAAATAAGTGTCTGTTATTTAAATCACCCAGCCATGGTATTTTGCTATAGCATCCCGTGCTGACTAATAAGCTCACTCAACCCCATTGCTATCTTCTCGCACCCACAGAGTTGAGAAATCCCAGCAGAGAGCCCCTTCCTTGGAACGAGATTTCTGAAGCCACTGTGTGCTTTCGGTTCTTCAACACTGACCATAACATGTGAATCATAGGTGGCTTCCAGTTACCCAAATCAAGCTCGGGCCATTCTAATTAATTAAATTGTTGGCCATCATATATAAGTTATTTATGGTCTCAGGGGAAAATATTCTAAATATTTTATTGTTGTTGGAGAGAAATGTTTAGGATAAAGTATTAATAAACAGCCCCCTTTTTGTGAGAATATTTTCCTTGAGATAGAATTATGTTACAAGTTACTGAGAACCTCAGTACATGGGGGTTTGCACACCCTGTTTCTAACCACTTTCAAAGCTTTGAATGGCAAACATTAGTATGTGGCCAATGAAGACAGAGAGCACGAGAAAGAAAGATATTTATCCAGGGCCATTCAACTAGTTAGTGGTGGTGCTAAGTTTTGCACCACCTGGATTCTCTGATTTTAAATTCCCCAAACTTTCATGTGGATTTTATAGCCGCTTTAGTTAACAATCTCAGCCACATTCTGCCCAGCATTAGACTGAGTCTCCAGGAGTCCATTGGAGTGGAAAGGGAGCCACTTCTAGGTAATGCCCTAGGCTGCACGATGGACGAGTTTGTAGGAAAGTTGAGGACCTGAGTCCCAGAGGTGATGGCCTTGGAGTCAGTCCATCCATCCTGGTCACACCTAAGGTGAGACCATCATCCAAGGAGAGTGGAAGAGCAAAAGGGGTCCTTAAACTTATTCAGGAAGGAGAGGTGCATCTGAAGATGACAAGAAGTACCCCATACCTCCAATCATTGATAAACCTTGATCTTTTAATCTGACTCTTAAATAATATTTTTGTTATTGTTTGACAACGGACTCCACTAACCATACCCTCTAACCACACACACACACAATAGGGACTCCTGGTGTCGCTACTTGCTAGTCTCAATTTTCTTACCTGTAAATAGGGTCTAATAATAGTACAGGATATTTCAAATGACTATATAGTTTATATACCTTAATACAAATAATCCGCTTAGAAAGTTTCCTGGAACATTGCATGTTAGATAATATGATGGCAATTAGTATTTTTAGAAAGCATAGTATAATGTTTTATAATAACTACACCAATAGAAAAACATTCTCGTGACTTTTATCTGAATTGGTCTAGACTACAATATGGAGTGTTCATTTACTGCTCCATCCTCCGTGTAATCACAGGTTCCCAAAAGAATGATCCTTTGTTATCTGAGGCCTCTGACAGAGGGAATTGAAATGAGATTTGAAATCAAAACAAACAAATCCCCATAGACACAGGTTAAAAACTTACCGACCTCATCAAATTAGCAAAATAGAAACTACTCCAGTTGAAGATGGAATAAGGATAAGTGAAAAGGTCAAATTAATATAAAGAAACATTGCTATGAAATAAATATCAACCACAATAAAAACAACTCTGAAAAATGCTAACTAGGTACTCTAAAGGGACAGAAGTGTAAAATATAAGGTAGAAATATGCTGCAAAACATTCGGGGAGGATGGAAATACAAAATCAGCTTGCAATAAAGCTAAAAGGGCCATGTTCTTTAAAACTGCATTGAAGGACACATCAAAGTCATAAGCTTCCTGAAGAAGTCAAATATTTTCTGGTCCTTAATAAATATATCAATTTTATATGATGTTATGCACATTTGCCTGAACTACCTGGCTGAGGAATGATAGTAAGAACAGGTTTTATAGCCATAAATCTGTCTTCAGTTCTGTTTCCAAATACTGTGCCTGTGTGTGCCGGCTAGCGAATGGTTGGGTACGGCCATATTAATCATATCACTTTGTCCTAAACACTTTGATCGGTTGAGAAATAGCTTGGGAATGTGGTAGACTTCTGGACATCGGCTTTATTATTTGTAAACTGAGCTGGAAAACTCAATTTTGGCCTGTGGGCTGCTCACTCTTCTTAAACCAGATTCACTCTCCCGGTCACGGGCACCCTGTCCCTGACTGCCCAAGTGCGTGGCTTCCCTTTCGGGATCTGAGACTGTCACTCCACTCCTGGCTCTTAGGGACACGTGATGAGTGGGTTGTGGGTCCCGGAAGTCAGTCACACTGGGGTGCACATGTCTTGGCTCTGCTTTTCACCGGTTTAATATTCTTGAGAAAGTTACTTAAATTCTCAGAACTTCAGGTTACTCTTCTCTCATGTGGGAAGGATGTATTTGCCCCTGATAAGAATCGCAGACCTCAAATTCCATGTGTGAGAATGTAAACGTGTTTATTATTAACTGTGTGGTTTTTCATCTGGACACGTTTCAAGTGTTACATGCTTGTTCCACGGGGCCAGTGGGACACTCAGCGCCCGCCTCAGGTCGAGGGTGGCTGTCCATCGTGGGGTGGTGCCACAGCCAGTTTCAGGGTCTTAAAGTTGTCCAGAGAGTGGAGGCAGAGAGGACAGAGGCTGCTCCCAAATCATCAGTACTGGGTGGCCGCTGAGGTGGCTGTGATTCATTCCACAGGGCCCTATCCTGCACTGCAATTTCCATTTCTGCCACCTCAGGGACAAAGGGATCGCATTGAGACAGCTGCCACCTCCCTCTGCCCACTGTCCTGTGTATGCACACTCCTGTGCAGGGCCCACGTCAAGCCTCTTCTGCGGTGGGGAGTTTAAAGTACATACCCCTCTTCTCTCTTCCCTCGACTCCTACACGCCCTTCCCCCGCCCCCAGTTTGCGGTGGAAGGACAGCCCTTCTCCTCTGCTTGCTGCTCCAAGATGCTCTTCTCTCTTCATTACTGTCTTTTGGAGTTCTTCTACTTGATCTGAAGGCTCTTTCTCCTAAGAATTTAGACTTTGCACCACCGGCCCACCTGCAGCATTGGGTTATCCGCAGGAATGGAAGGAAGTGGCAGGTGGAAATGCAGGAGGGAAAAAAGGAAGTGAAACACACACACAATCACACACACACACACACACACACTCACACACATCAACATCTGACACATTCCCTGTCCCTAGCACTTCCGTGCTGTTGGGTGACATGAGATAAAGTAAGTAAATGGCCCTACACAGAAGACATCAATTGCATAAAGTATATTTTACTAAAATTAATGTAGACAAGCGATGGATCATTTACACTGAATGAGATTCAAATCATTAGAGTGAAAAGAGAAGGCTTCAGGTCTGTAAGTGTTAGTGTGTGCGTACATTATCTGTCTTTGAATGTGTGTTTAGAATATTTAAAACAAATTCAATTTAACAGTGGCTATTAATTCCCATGCACGGTTTGCTATATCTAACATTATGCTAATATGATGATAGATAGACGTTGAATACACATAAAATATAACAATCAGTGGACCCTGGAACAACATAAGGCGAAGCTCCGTGCATCCCCTTATATACATATTTTTTCAACAAATACGGTTCATGTATTTTCTCTTCCACATGATTTTCTTAAGAACACTTTCTTTTTTCTAACTTACTTTATTGTAGGAATACAGTATGAATGCATGTGACATAGAAAATATGTGATGGTCGACTGTTTACGTTATCAGGAGGCTATTTGTCACTAAGTCCGGGGAGGCAAAAGTTAGACACGCTGGAGTTTTCAACTGTGGCGTTCCCAACCCCCACGTAATTCAATGGTCAGCTGCATTATTTGGCTGTTACAAAGGACACATATTGGATTATTTGTCAGACTGGCTTTGATTTCAGTCTTCAAAACACTCCCTCTGAGGCCTTGACACTTTTGTCAAATAGATTCACACATCGTTTCAACATGCACAAGTGAGCCGGCACTGATCTATAGAGCCCAGAATGAGTCACTATAAAGGGCCCGTGTCACCAGTCGAGTCTCCTTGCAGGTAAATGCCTGCTCTGAAAGAACTTCGAAGACTTCCTGACAAGTCCAAGAAGGGCGGGGACGCAGGGAAGGGAGAAGTTTTCCAAAAGGGACATTTTGTTTTCTAATGTGACTCAACATTCTATTTAGCAAGTCATGAAAAAGTAAAAATCCATTCTTTATCTCAGCTCACTCGTCTTTCCAGTGCTTCCCCCTTTGCTAAGATTAGAGGGAGACAGAGATGGCAACAGAGAAAGACAGCAGGGAAAGGAGGGAGGGAAGGAGGGAGGGCAAGCACTCCTTATGTGTTGAGGCTAAAGGACATCAAAACCAACGTCTATAGAAGGAACAACTAAGGAACATTGGGCCAAGTGCAAGTTCATAGAAGATTAGTAGCTGGCAATCTAAAAACAGGCCATTTCCTTCTAAAGGTCCATAGACAAACGCAGGGAAAGGTGACTAAGCTATAGGTTTTGGGGGAAGAGTGGCACATCAAAGTCACATAAAAATAGTTACACTGGTCCATAACAGTTGCTCACCAAAATCAAAGTCCTTTCATTTTTATCCACTCCAGAGGTCCTGTCCAAGTTCCTTTGTGTGACTGGATTCTATAGTGTTTTTTTTTTCAAAATTTTTCATGGATTAAGGCTGTAACTTGGGATTTTATTTTATTACATAGGCTTTCTCCCGTAGATGCTTTGTGAGTATTCTCTCAGATGTATCCTGCGTCACAGCTCAGATATTCGAAATGCAGACAGCAAACCCTGTTGACCTCCTTCCCGAATGTTTTCTCAAAACCGACACCCAGCTGGTGCTGCCATGGGCTCTCTGACTCCGTACTCACACGAGAAACTCCTCGCGGGGAGCCAGAGCTTTCCGTGGGCAATCTCCTCAGAGGCATATCCATCTCTTACACAAGCCGGGCCTGGCTTGCAACCAGATGTGGAGGGAGCAAATGGCAAAGATTCAGAAAGCATTAGAATCACGGTGCTCCGGGGCATTTTACTCCCATTCAGGGACACAGGCTCACTCTGTCCTCCCGGCAAAAACACCTGCTCGTCATTTCCTGGGGTAGCTTTACGGGAGCCCAGGTCCAGCCAGCAGGCCCGAGAATTAGGTACTTTGTTAGGAACCTCACACGCAGTGTCAACACACTGAGACCACGTCCCTGAGCTCCTGTTCCCTGCAGCATGGGAGAAAATGACCCTTTAATGTGTACTCAGGCAAAGAACAAAATTGCATTAAGAATATTTCCCTGAGACTTCAGTGCTGGGAATCAAAGCCACGTCTATACACATAAAACAAACAAACGGCCCCGTGGTGGATCTGCTCACTGCAGCCGTGGTGATGATCAATGTGGATTGCTGCACAATGGATTCAACTGCAGCTCTCGGAGCTCTTCACCAACCGCAGAAAACCGGGTGCAGGATGACACGACGAGCGGCATGCTGGGAAGTGCGTGCACTGATGCTATATTCTTTTGATTTAAGGAACTTTGACATACTAACAACATCAATAGGAAAATTATCCTATTTTTCATACCTTGTGATCTAATCTTTTTGAGTCAGAATTTTGTGTCTATATAATTTGAAATTTGGGAAAAATCTCTTAAAAAATTAATTGGTAATAATTTCTTTCAGATCTTGTCAATAATTTATTCTGCTCCTTATCATGCTAGCTGCAGATTTAATGCTTAGAGGAAGAATTCCATCATAATTTTCAAGAGAGTAAAGCTAAACATCTAAAAACACATGGTTTGGCTCAGAAAAACACAGATCAAAGTCCAGTATTCTGGACTTTGTAAAAAAAGTTCTGTAAATTTTTTTCTAGTATCTATCACATACAAATGTGTCAAATTTGGCAGCTTTCCCACATGTTCTTCTGATAATCAGAGTTGGCAACCTGAAAGGGCTCGTTCGTTTTTATATCTGGGCTTTTCCAAAGGCCATTTTGTAACAAATTTAGGCTTTTTCTGTGTTACAAATATTAAAGAGACTGACTTCCATGGAAGCCACCTCGTTTGGAAAAGGAAACTGGAAACAAAGGCATCAGGGGAGGGTTAGTGCAGAGGTGTCCTCACTGGCCACACCGGGAAGTTGTCGTGGTGTCCAGTGTCCCCAAATCCGTGCATTTCGGGTGGGTTTCTGGGGTAATATTGAATGCAAGAGATAAAGAGAGTATGTCTTCATAAAGAGTGGCTTACTGATTAAGGTAAATGCGAGGGTAACTGGAGCTGTTCTGTGTAACGAAAGTGTAACCAAGCTTTTCCTCCAGGAATGTTGAATTTCTCTGCTATTGGATTGGCCACAAAGTTCATGTGGATTTTTCTGTAAAATCAAAGACAGATTTTTCATTTTCACCAATAACTTTATTGATTTGGGTATTTTAAGTATGTCGACTATATCCCACATGGTATAACCTTGATTGTTCTCAATGAATGTCTCAATTTAATAGTTATCAACTTCACCTGGACTACCCAGTCATGGACCATTGTCCAGCATGAAATCTCCAGCACAAAACTTTGCAAACTACTTTTGACATATTCAATGACAAATCTTTTTTGCGTTTCAGTTATGTTTTTACCTTTCTTGAAACGATAAAGTGTAACATGCTGAAAATGTGTATTTTCTTCCATCTTCAACATTAAAATGGCTACACAAAATTCATCAATTTTGATAAGCATTTTTTAAAGGAGTTTTCTTTTCTTTTTTTTTAAGATTTTATTTATTTATTTTAGGGAAGGGAGGGAGATAGAGAGAGAGAGAGAGAGAGAGAGAGAGACATCAACGTACTGTTGCTGGGGGTTATGGCCTGCAACCCAGGAATGTACCCTGGCTGGGAATCGAACCTGGGACACTTTGGTTCCCAGCCCCATGCTCAATCCACTGAGCTACGCCAGCCAGGGCCTGATAAGCATTTTTTAATGCATGCTGATACGACAGCTGTCACAATGCAATCTAACAAGATTGTTTTTAATAAAGTTAAAGACAACTAAGTGCTACTACAGCCATCTTACAGAAAAAAACAAATGAACTCTTTGGCTGACATGATAAAATAGAGAACATTCTCACACCCAAAACTACCCATGTCAAGGAGGCATAGTAAACTGAGAAGACCACAGAATACCTGTTTTGACAATTTATTTCTATTAGAAATGAGTTGTATTCCTTGCAAAATACAAGGCATGTATTCTGTTAAGACAGCTGTTCTCAGACTTTTTAGTCTCATGATCCTTTACACTTTTAAAAATTACTGAGGAACTCCGAAGTGCTTTTGTATAAGTAGGCTACCAATATTTATCCCTATTAAACATTAAAACTAGAAAGTTTATAAAACACAAGAATTTGCAAGCACTCATTCCAAAATCCCCCATCATTCAACCTGCACAAGCTGCACTGCACACTCATGGGAGAATGAGAGTGAAAATGGTAAACAGTATCTCATTACTAAAGAGCACAAACCCATAAAAAGGCCTTGGTGACCCCCAGGAAGATCTTGGGGACCATAAGATTTCAAAGACCACACTCATTATGAAAAAACACTGCTCCAAGTTCCTTTTCTCTTACTCTTCAAAGAAGGATAATAATCATCACCAAGGTTGTTGGTGTTGACATAGGTTTAATGCCTACTTTGAAGTAACCCAAACGAGGCATTAAAAATTTGTAAAATGTATCTAATTTATTTTGCTTACTCTTTATGATGTAGCAAATCTATGAACAACATACAACTACTGGGGAAGATTTTGCTTCCTATACCATAGTGATCATACAAAAAAGAACATATAAACAACTATGTTTTTCACCTAATGATTACATGAAATAAAGTGTTTCATGGAGACTCAGCACTCAAATATTTTCATTAGAATTGATAATAGCAAGGCAGGGTATGCTTGATAAATAGGATTTTTCAGCTTAGTTGGATTACTGGGAACATGAAGCAGAGGAGAATACAGGCCCAAAGTCAGATATATTGAATATTACCTAGTAACTTAGTGTTGAATACATGGAAGGTCTTCATAGACTAATAATAGTAATAATAATAATAATTTACCAACACCCCTCCACTCAGAAAAGTTCCCAAGAGCCACTGCCTTTGCCCCCACAGGAAATAGACCTGACTCTCGAAGGCACAGTGCATGAAAAGACCATAATAGCTCCGGCTGGCGTAGCTCAGTGGATTGAGTGAGGGCTGCGAACCGAAGTGTCACAGGTTCAATTCCCAGTCAGGGTACATGCCTGGGTTGCAGGCCATGACCCCCAGCAAACCGCACATTGATGTTTCTCTCTCTCTCTCTTTCTCCCTCCCTTCCCTCTCTAAAAATAAATAAAATAAAATCTTAAAAAAAAACTCTCTTTAAAAAAAAAAAGAAAAAGAAAAGACCATAATAGTGTAATACGTCTCTTAAGCACATTGGATTGTTCACATGAAGTGTGGAAAACGCCATAAATGCAAACTTAACATTTGATTAATTAACAACAACAACAAACGCCTCTTCTCTCCATTGCCCAAACAGGGATGGATAGCTACTGCCATCGATTCAGGGTCCCTTTCCAGCCTCAGAAAGGGGGATATTGTGGCAATTTAATGTTATTTAAACACATTATGAAGGATGATGCTGAGGGGCATACATAAAATGTAATAAACACTTGGTAACCAATTTATTTTAATAGCAGTACCTCGGCCAAGCCGGCAGATTTTTCTAGGACATCACTCCCTTCCATGTTCTACTAAGAGAGATCAGGGGAATTGCCTTTAAATGGGCCCACTCATCATCCCCTACACAGCCATGAAAAGCTCACTGCTAGAGCATTTATACAGCCTGGCTGAAAGGAAAGGGAAGTTCCTTAACTCTTTGGGGCATAAAGGAGCTGGCTTCTTAGTACAGATAATATCATAATCAGGTGTTTCATTACAAATATCATCAAGGGGCAAAGAAAGTAGGTATTGACACCAAAGATTAGATAATGCTGTCGAAAGGGAAAGCTTTTACTTGTGAATCATTTAAGTTTTAGATATTTGTCTCTTTTCTTAGGAAAATGTCATCCTTAGAGAAAAAAAAATAGTGGCAGGAGCAATATAGCCTTAGGTTAAATGGATCTTAAATCCTTCTTCCAGAGTGTCATAACAAATTGATTTTCCACCAATAACTTGAGTCTTTTTAGATTTCTAGACACTTAGGTCTCAGGTCTTCCTACCCCAGTGCATTATTTTTCCCCAGAGAGGTTTTTGAGGGGAGGAGAGTTGAAGTAACATTGGAGACGCTGATGCTTAATGGATGATTACTTAACCACTACAGTGAGCCTACAAATTCATTTGGAGAAACAGCAACTAGTGGAAGGTTTCTGACTCGGGAAAGCTAATACGATGCACATGTGCATACATGGCACTGAACATGCGTTTGTGTATAGCCTCCAGCTACCCATCAAACTCTAACCTTCTATAATTGCACACGTTTCTATGGTGACCGACATTGAATGACAACGTGCACAGCTACCCTGGGAAACGTGGTGAGCACAGGTCCCACAGACGTCTCCCTACAGCTCTACAAAGAGAGCTGCACAAATAGCCTCTTGCTAAGGATCACGTTAGAACTGGACACCAACAACTTATGAAAACAAGTAGACTTGACTTCACCGTGTGTTTTATCAACAGTATTATACTCTTAAAAAACCACAGCCAAATCACCTGGCCTAAGAAAGGACATTTCAAGAAAGTCCCTTTTATTCTCCAGCCCCAATAATCCTTACCTGCTCAAAAGACTACAAAGCAACACGTGCTAATTAAAAAAAAAATGAATAACACCCAAACAGACCCAAGCGATTTCAGTACGGTCTGGGTGAGATGAAAAACTGGTGGCAACTATAGCTGTAAACTTAGTTTCTTCCAAAGCTGGACTTGGTTCACTAATACCTTGTTCTGGAAAACATGCTCATAGGCGTTGCTAATTTTTAACATTTAGAATAGTTCCAATATCACGTGAGCCTTTCTTCATAATGATTTTTGAAAATATGGGAAAGGAGAAGCGGCTACCTGCAATTTGCAGCTGTTAAAATCTGATGGACTCGGTGGGGCCCGAGTTCCCACCGAGCCCCCTGTGAGTGGTGCGTTGCTGAGCAAAGCCTTCACCCTCGTTGGGGACTCGCTGTCCCACACTGGGAAGGAGGCTTCTGTTTGGGGTGAGCACTTGTTTTCAAGGGAGCTGGATACACACACACACACAGAGTTTTGGGGGGAGAACTGAATGTTTTGAAAAGGTTAGAGTTTTCCAACACAGTTTCAATGTAAAATGCATATCCCAGGGTTGGATTATATCTGGCCATGTTTGTAAGTATAGCTACTCCACGCTTTATGTGTCTCGAGTTAGACAGAGCCCGCTCTTGTACGCCCGAACCCGATATTCCCAGATTGATAAAGTGTGTGAAGATCATTTTCATGATTCCTGAATGAGTAAAATGAACATTAATAATTTATGACCTCAAGGGTGTAACCTTAGCTCCTCTTGCTTTTCCTAACACGCCTCTGCATGTTACTGTTCACGAAACAAAGGCTAAATATAAATAATAGGTTTTAGAAGATGATTTCAAAATAAGCAGTATTTGGGGTGTGCAGAAAATCCTCAGGTGGCATATTTTAAAGAAATGCTTGAATGCAAATGAGTTGACCTGTCCTTGATGATCCGTTTTGATTGCATCATCCAATGTCATACGTGGAAGGCCTTGATAGCCCAACATTAGCGTTCTCTTCTCTTTTCAGATTTCTTTTATTTTTAATTTGGAGAAAATAAACGGCATTTTATTTTCTGCTTTCCATGGACTTAAAAGTCATAGGATTGTAAAGAGGAGAAAAACTGTCAATGTGTTAAAGCTTAAATGCAGGAACATTAGAGCGCCTGAAAGGGCACACACACTCTGCATGCATTCGGTGCTGAGGCGGAGAGCCCTGCGGAGCAAACTCGCAGGTGAGTATTGAACAAAGAGATTGGGCCCAGGTAGGTACGCGAAAACAGCCTTGGTGATGGATGGCCTTCCAGTGATTTCTCCCAGCCTTACAATGGCGTGGAGGTGCCCGGAGTCCATGCATCCTGTTGACCACATGATTGAGGAAGCAAACCGTGTTCTCAAGTGCACCGACCGCTGACTCCAGGGGGAAGTCTGCAGAAAGGGGAACTTCCCTCCCTTCTGCCCCAGGTCTGTCCTTTTGAGGGATAGGACGGCAGCCCTGTAGGGAAAGAGAAGCCTCAGGAGGCCAAGCAGAAAGCTATCTACCAACTGCTGAATGTGGCAGGGTTTCTGCGCTCTTGGAATCCCACACAGCAGAGTCGCCTAAATCAAGCTCCACGGATACAAGTGTCAATGTGGCTACGGCACGAGGAGCTGGCGGACAAGGCAGATACTTTTTGTTCTCGCCATTGTCTGGAAGACTGGGGAGCACGGGAAAAGGAAGGACGGCTCCTCCTTGTGGGACCCTTCATTCGTGAAGTTGTTCTCCTTCCCGTGGAAACATGGACTCAGGACAATTTCTCAAGAGCAGACTTCCGCCTCCGGCTACCTCTGTAAAAGATAATCATCATTGAGCTTGGGGACTTGGTCTAGCCTGGAAATGTCTGCACACCCCTCTGGGTCCTCTGCTCTCTGCAGCTGGTCCTGTTTCTGTCCCATGTCATACTGAGACCACCCTTGTGAGTATTTTTAAAACTGCAAACAGGAAAAAAAAAAGGATATTTCCCCCAGCTCCCCAGTGTTAAAACGCTGGAAGGCACTGAAGGATAATTCGGTGCAAAGCTGTCACTCTATGAATCTTTAAATATCCATTTAATGATCCAGATGTTCCTCATGTGTAAATGATTCTTTGGAAATAAAGGGATTCTTAGGACTGTTCTGCATATTCCAAAGCACTTAGCTTACTCCCTAGGAGTAACTCAAACGTCCATGTAATCGGAATCAATTAATACTGACAAGCTGGGGAGGAAGCTTTTCAAAGCTGTCTGTCAGCACCCTCAGCAGAAGAAACGCGACGTAGAAAACAGGCTCTCCACAGGACCTCATGCTCCCTGGTTCCCCAGGGAGACCCACAATCACACGGCACAGTGCCTGCCTTCAAGGCACTTGTTTTCCAGGTGAAGATAAGAAACGCCCGAAAAGAGAGACAGCCACAACCAGAGGGCTGTGTCAGGAACATGCAAAGTGCCAGGTACTGTGTAATTATGATTCATACTAAGAAATACATATTTGGTTTTCATCCCTCTTTCTGGCAAGGAGCTCTCGAACCCTATAAAATTTCCTAACTGAACAGCTATAAAAGTGTCTTTTATTATGTGAATGAGGTGAGTTTTGGAAAGAACCTAAGGATGGGGGCGGGCTGCCAGGAGAACCAACGAGGAATTGAGGACTGGAAATTTCGGTCCCACCCACTGATTTCCCTTGAGGGCAGAGGGGCTGGAGTTTAATCCATCACCACTGGCCAATGAATTAAACAGCTATGCCTCTGTCAGGGAGCTTCCACAAAAGCCCAAAGGGATGAGGTTCAGAGAGCTTCCACACCGGCAAATCAGAACACTTTCAAGCTCCTTCTTTCAGGACCTCGTTCCATACATCCCGTCACCTTGCTGTTGATTCATATCTTCTCATATCCTTTGCAATAAACTGGTGATCTAGTGAGTAAACTGGCTTCCTGAGTTCTGGCAGCTGCTCTAGCAAATTAATCAAACCAAGTTGGGGGCTGTGGGCACCTCTGATTTACAGCCAGTCCGTCAGAGGCACGGGTGACAGCTCAGACGTGTGGTTGGCATCAGATGTGGACTGAGGTCTTACGGGACTAACCCCTTTACCTGTAGGGTCTGGTGTTACATGTCTGGGTAAATAGAAAGAATTGAGTTAAATTGTTGGACACCCAGCTGGTGTTGGAGAATTGCTTTGTGGTGTAGGAAAAACCCCACACATTAAAATTGGATGCGGGATCTTAGCTACAGAGATGTAATTTAAGAAATAAGCCTGGCTGTGGTGGCTCAGTGGATTGAGCATTGGCCTGTGAACCAAAGGGTCGCCAGTCCGATTCCAAGTCATGGCACATGCCCGGGTTGCAGGCCAGGTCCCTGGTAGGCGGTGTGCAAGGGGCAACCACACATTGATATTTCTCTCCCTCCTTTTCTCTCTCCCTCTTCCCTCTCTCTAAAATAAAATAAATAAATCTTAAAAAAATAAAGACATAAAAATAGCATTTAATCCCCAAATTGGAAAGGACCTTAGCTCTTTTCTAGCCCAATAACTTACTGATGCTTGAATCCAGTTTAAAAATAAAAGTTCACATTTGCTAAATGTGTATTGTTGTGCCAGGCACTGTGCAAGATATTTTGAAAATGTTTACTAAATATACATATATATACATATATTCATTGTTTCCATTAATTTCATGAGGTAGATTTTTTTTTCAAATAAGGCAATGAAAACTCAGACAAAGTAAATAACTTGTTCAAGATCCCACGGCTAGTAAGCAACACAGCAGAAATTCAAAGTCAGGACTTTTCTACCTAAAGCTATACCCTTCATTGGCATAGCAGACTCGCTAACTTGACTGACAAGCACCTTGGCTCCTCCCCCCCAGGCCTGACACTCAGCATTCCCAGTAGCTGGTTCTAGCACCAGTTGCTGGGCAGCCTGGTAAGGGTTTCAGAGAGGTGAACCTTCCAGAAAGATGCAAGTCAAGAAGTTAATTAAAGAGATAATAATTAAAATGTAAAAGAGCAAATGCCAAACCACATGTCGTATAATGTGTGGAAAGCAGACCTGAACTCTGGGTGGAATAGCCTTTGAAGGAATTCACCTTTGAACTCTCAGAGACAGCCCTGGGTCATTAAGAATTGCGGATTGAGAATTCTGTTATTTTTCAAGAGCTTTACCTCCATGACATTTTAAAAGATAATTGAAATAGGGAGGAATGTATCAGGAGGTGAATGCCATAGAATCCAAAGAGCTACAAGGCATATTTAGAGGATTTAAATTCATGCCCGATTGGCGAGGCAGGCACCGGTAATTACTGAACATTCAGTGAAAGTCCTTTGGTTTGGGAATTTATTTTTTACTCAACAACAACTTTTTCTACACCCAGAGCTTTCCCTCGAGTTTTATCTTTTCTCTTGTTTATTGGTTTATTTAATTTCAAAGACAATTAGATAAGCTCAAATAAACAATTCCACAGATGCAGAAGTGTATCCTGAGACGAGTAAATTACGGCCATTTCAGGGAGGAACAAATGGGAGGGAAGCAGCTGTTCGCTTGAACACAGACGGATTTATCGGTTGGAGTAAACTTTGTCTCGTCTTTTCTTTCTTTAACTAAGCAATGCGGTCCTTTCTGTTGCTTTGTGAGCAAGTAACCAAAGAGCACAGTCCTTGATGTATTGCTCCTTGATAGCCATAATTAAATCTTATGATTTAAAATGTTTTTTTTTTCTCCTTAGTGGCCTAAGTATGTGGGCTGAGTTCTCTACGTGAACCTTCGAGCCTGAGAAACATGTGCTTTCAGCCTTCTGAGGAACACACGCATGTATAATACGGACTCTCGCTTTGTGGTGCGCTTTTCTGCAAATGCAAATGAAACAAGTTTTTTTCTAATACAATCTTTCCCTCACCTTATTTTGCTCTTTATAAGAATCGACAATTCAAGCTGGCTATGTAAAATAACAGAGGATGTGGTGGTGAAGGTTTTGAAGAATTCTTATGCAAGTAAAAAATGAAATTATGAAAATACATTTTTAAAAATTACATCACTTTACTGCTTCAAATAGCAATGGACTCGCCATTCCATACAAGAGAAAATGAAAACTCCTTGACATTACATTACATATCTTGCATAATCTGACCACAGATGCACTGATTTGGGTCGAGTAATTGAGGACCTTGAATGGCGTCATGTACACAAAGATTATTTAGGAGGAACAGCAGCGGAGAAGGAGCTTGGGATCTACATTCCATCAGATCTGGATTCAATGGGATCTGGATTTGCTAGTTTAGCAGCCTTAAGCAAATAAACTGTGTAAACTTCCTTCTCCTCACTAAATGGAGATAATGATTTTATCTTTTCTAGAAGGTTATAAAGAAGATTAAATGAGACAATGAACCTAAGGTCCTTGGTTCAGTGCATGCTCTACTTTGCTTTTGTAGCTATATTACTGTCGTTGTTGGAATTTTATTATCTAATTTCTCACATATTTGCCCCTGAAATGCCATTTGCCTAGAATACTCTTTCACCCTTTCTCTGAATGGTCAAATGCTATGAATCCTCCAAGACTCAGCTAAGGTACCATCTATACCACTACATTTTGCTGGTCTACTCTAACTTGGAGATAAGCCTCCTTCCTCAGAAGTGTAACAATTGTTATGGTCAGTGGCAGACATTTGTAGGTAATTCTTACAGGCTTTTTTAGATATTTATCTTTTCATGCATCTCTCAGATACAGAGTAAGCTCCTTGAAGGCACATACTGAAGTTGTTTCTACATATCTAATACAGTTTCTTGCACAGAGATACAGGCAATGAATATTTATTGTTTTAACCAATATACCATAAATCTAACATGCCTTCTATACATTATTGCATGATCTAAGTATTTTTATTCATTTCAGATATCCAGATATTAAGGCCAAAAATGTTAAAAAAAACTTTTCATAGTCTGAAATAACAAAAATATCTATCTATCTATCTATCTATCTATCTATCTGGGTCTCTGCCCCCAGTTCCTGCCACAGAGCTCCTAAATCTCCTGGAATATCCTGGGTGATAGGGGTGTCCTTTGTTCTAACGAGTCCGTCTTGTTGGGCTTCTGGGTAGCTTCAGGGTGGAGGCTGGTCGCTAGAAAGACCGAGTCATGCTTCCCCCTTCTACCCTCCTCCATTTTTCTGAAAAGGGAGAGGGGCTGGCGATTGACTTATCGATGGAGCATGCTTCTGTGGCGAAGCCTCCATGAAAATCCCCAAAGCACGGGGTTCAGAGCGTTTGGGCTGCTGCTGTGCACGGAGGTGCTGGGAGGGTAGTGGGTACCCCCGGTGAGCACGGGTGCTCCCTCCCCCTTCCCACATACCCTGCCTTATGAATCTCTTCCATCTGAATGTTTTCTGTATCTTATATCATATCCTTTCATAATAAATCAGTAAATGTGTTTCCCAGAGTTCTGTGAGCAATTCTAGAAAATCATCAAACTCAAAGAGAGGGCCCTGGGAACCCCAGTTTATAGCTGGCCTATCAGAAGTACAGGTGACAACCTGGGACTTACAATTGACTTCTTGTGTAAAGGTGGGGGACAGTTTTACAAGACTGAGCCCTTCGCCTGTGGGATCTGACCCTGTCTCCAGGTAGATAGCATCCAAACAGCAATAAGTTGTAGGACACTCAGCTGGTGCCAGAGAGCTGCTTGATTTGCGAGAAGCAGGGAGTGTAAATAAAGGAGAAACACAGGTATGTGTTTTCTTCTTATACCAAGGCTATTTGGTCAGTACAAGGTTGAGGCAGAATTCAAACCCAGGCTGACTCTCTCACAACCTTTCTTCAGTACTGTCTACCTAATAATAATTCAGAGATGACCCCTCACTTACATATTTGGAAGAATAATATTTAAATTCAGTATTGCAAAACACCATAAGACCTCTGATACGACCCTCTCAGCTTTTAAATGGACTAGAAACCAGGAAGCAGAGAAAGAGCTAGAGCACATGTCATTGTCTCCCTTGATTCCTTCTTTTAAGATATAGGAAACATGAGCCCTGGCTGGCGTAGCTCAGTGGATTGAGTGCGGGCTATGAACCAAAGTGTCATAGGTTCAATTCCCAGTCAGGGTACATGCCTGGGTTGCAGGCCATGACCCCCAGCAACCACACATTGATGTCTCTCTCTCTCTCTATCTCTATCTCCCTCCCTTCCCTCTCTAAAAATAAATAGATAAAATCTAAAAGAAAAAGAAAAAAATTTTTAAAAAGATATAGGAAACATGTCCCTATTTCCCTGATCAGAAATCAAATCTAAACATAAGAAAACAACATCTTTAAACAGGACTATCTTGATTAAAAAAAATAAGAAAAATACTAATAGACAACATATTGTAGGCGACAGGCACCATCCTAGGTTGTTAAAGCGGATTTTCCCTTGGATTCAAACACGCTGTAGCTATGACTACCGGGAGAGAGAGAAGCAGCTGGCTTAGTACCGTGAGCTGGCACTTGATTTCTCCTGGTGAGCACAGATCATTTCATGGAGAATCACCAGGTTAGGGCCGCTCTGTGACCAGGATGGATTCTGATGAAAATATCACCACTCCGTAGTCAAGTCTGAATCCACACAAAAACGGAACCATTGTCCAAACCGTGGAAGTAACCAACCGTCCTGTTAGTTAGCCCAGCCAACAGGAACGGCTGCTGCGTCTTCACCGATGACAGCGCTAGCTTCCTCCGTTCCTTCGGTCTTCCAGGTGGCACTTGTTAGGGTACCAAATCATAGAATTACTCCTGCTCCTCCAAAGCATCCGATCCAGAACAACACTTTCCTTCTCTGACCCGCTCCAAAACCCCTTGACAAGAGCCCAAACCCTAGCATCCTTCCTGTCTAATATTATCTCACTGATGACTTCCACGGTCCCCATGATGTGAGCTCTCCCCACGTGGAACATGTCATTAGGCGCCTTTGTAACTGCAGGTTTCCTGGTGCTCCTGAGCGGGACAGCGTGGTCCCCGTTCCCATCACTGCGTTATCGATGAGGAAACTGTGCTGCAGAGAAACTAGATGACTCAACTGGCAAAACTATTGTTCAGTTCTGGATTTACACCCAGTGTGGGGAGTTTTTTTTTGCTGTTGTTTGTGTTTCTGTTGGTTTTGGTATGTTTGTTTTTGTTATGTAGACTCCAGAAACTGATCCCCTAACCATTGCATTATACAGCTGCCCTGAGGTGACTGTAAATATTCATGAATAATAAGGCAGGAAAGGACACTAACATCTAGTGAATTTGCATTATGTGCTGGCTACTTTATTTAAATATCTTATATAAATCTCACAACCTTTTAAAGTATAGATAACAAGCTTTCTTTGGAAGAAGCACAGCTCAACAATTGAAGATATCTACACTTAAATGTGTTAAGTGATTTCTCTTGTCTTATGACCAGCGAGTTGTAAATCTCTGACTTAGATGTCCAGAGACCTTGTATTCACAAGCCTGGGCCGCACTGGACTAGCCCTCGTCTGGAGAGGAGTTCAGGCAAGCCCTCTCCCCGAGCACCATCTGCTCCAATCTCGGCCTTATTTCTGGGAAAGGTTCAGCAAGTTGCATACTCTGAATGGACTTTCTGCAGATCTCCAGCTTCTGTTCATTCTTTCTCACAAGTTTTAGAACTGGGGACTTCTTATTTCTGTCCCTATTAAGTTAACTACCGAAATCAACCTGAATTTGGAGCATGTCGACAGCATATTGATCAGTATGGTGGAACACTTACTCCTACACATACAATGGCACTGATGTGAGAGTTTCTAGCCAAACTGGGAATTGGAAAAATGAAATGTGCTACTGCAGGGAATGGCGTATGGCCAACACACTGTCCGTGCAAGCTGTGATGAAGGGTCCTTGCCCTAAAGAGAGGCCGTCATTCTCCCAAGTGATAATTAGGGTATCACCTTGGTTACTGGGATGCCTGTGGCCCAAGACTACACTGTGTGGTTTCATTTACCTCAATTTTTTTCTACCAAAATCTTTTTTAATTGATGTTATTTGGAATACCTTTTTAAAAAACATGGCAAAGGCTGAAGAGACTCAGGTCATTTTTAAATGATATATATGGGTATTATCAAGAACTGAGAATTGTGACTAATAGGTAATAGATCTGTCTTTATGCTAAAGTTGTAATAAAACAGTTCATGAGAAAGAAAAAAGTGGGATTCTTTTATGCATTCACAAATATTTATTGATCATACTGCTTTACTCTCAAATAGGGAAAAAGACAACAAATAATATCCATAATAAAATATTTTAAGGTGTTGGGTACTATGGGGAAAGAAGCAAAAAGTGAGTTAAATGAGGGAAGATGGTAGGTAACACTGGGGACAGAGAAGAGATGGTGTGAGCTGCAGTCAGTGGTGTGGATGGGGTAGGCCTTACTGAGAAAACGATACTAAAAAACAGTGACAGATTTGCCATGGGGATATGAAAGGGAGAAGAACTGGCAGCAGCCAGTGCAAAGGCCCTGTGGCGGGAATGTGACTATTCAAGGGACAGCGGAACAGTGTGTTGGAGTGATGGGGCCAGAGGAAGGGATGAGAAGCAAAAGGACTAATTGGGAGAAACGGGGCAGGGCTGATCATCTCAGACCTTTATGACTACATTGGGTCCACCTGGATTATCTAAGATACTCTTTCCATCCCAAGATTTTTCATTTAATCACATCAGCGAAGTACAATTTGCCATGTCAGGTAGCATCTTCAAATATGTGGGGGTTTGGGAAACGGACATCTGTAAGAACCCACGGTTCAGTCTACTACAGATGCTCTATAAAACCAGGAGGTGGGATGCGTTGACCTGGGTGCTAAGTAGAGAGAGGAAACAGGAAGATCAACCTCTGAACAGGGGCACGTTCCAGCAGGAAAAGCCAGAGAAATGAGAAGCAACTACCAAAGAAGGCAGAAAGAATGGTAGTGAAATAGAAGAACTCCCCCCACCTGCCTCAACAACAAAGACAGAATAGAATATTTCCAAGAGAGTGCCAAGGAGGAAGGAGTAATTTATTGTGTCACAATCTAATACACTTATCTTGGCACCAGGCACTGGTCGAAACTCTGAAGATAGAGCATTGTCAAAGTCATCTGAAGTTCACTCTCCAGGAATATAGCAAACAAACCACAAACTGAAATTTCAAAGACCATACAGATAAATGGTAAAAGGAAAATAAAGATAAATGATGTGACAGGGAGCGATGGGGAGTAAGTGTGAGAAGTATTATTTTAGGTGAGGGGGTTAGGAAAGTTCCCACAAAGATCACACTGAGCCGAGATGAACAGACCAAAAAGAGTGAGCGGCAGAAAACTTAGGGGAAGAGAGTCCTAGGCAGAGAGATGCCCAGTGTCGTGGACCCACGGAGGGGAGAAGTTTAGTGTGTCTGAGACAACAGTGTCAGCTCAGCTTCAGCATGGAGGGTGGGCGAGGCCAGTGGGAAACGAAGTCAGGAGGCAAGAAAGTGCAGTGTAGGTTCGACTGTGGATCAAACTCAAGATGTTGGATTTAAGTGTAAAGGGATATCAGTGGAGGCTTTTCCCAGGCTGTGATAAGATGCTATTTGTATTTCCCCGAGGCAGCACAAGTCACACTAAGGAGCCAGAGATGGGGGATTGAAGTTGAGGAACAGGGGAAGGTACTCCTTGAACTAAAGGGGAAGTTGTGGAAATGTGGAACTGAACAGACTTGGGGTGCCTCCTCCTGGCGGAGCTAACAGACCTTGCTGATACACCGCACCGGGAGCATTTATTCCTTTTTGTTACTTCTGGCCCTCATAGAAATCCATGTGTAGTGTTTGTGAATTGGTAAAATCAATGCTACTTTTGGATGTTTTCAAATCTATTTGAAAGCTGGTGAATTCTATTGTATATCTATGTATATCAAGCTACAAATTACTCTCAATGACCATTTCAGACATCTTCAAGTTACCAACTAAAATGTGACCAGGTGAACAGAGGTTACGTCGATATTTATTTTATCTGCATTGGTTCTTCATTAAAAAAAATTAAAATTCTGGTAATCAGTTTGAAGATAAACGTTAATGTGTTAGAACAAAAAATTATTAGTGAATTTCCCTCTGCCAACAATTGATGTATATTGACAACAAATTTTGGAGACTCATAAAGAATAACTAGTCTGAAACTCTGTAATGATAAATCCTTGATAATCCTTGATATGTAGCCATAGGAGACAGCTTTTATTGTGCTCTGTCTCATTTTGCTTCTAAATAACATAGGGGAAAAAGAAAGAATGAATAGTAAAAGAGCCAAAACAATCTGGTTTTATTTTATTATGAATTACAAAGGAAAAAAATAACTTTCTTTTTCTTTGTTGAGCTTATCTATCTGTAAACACTAAAAATAGCAAAAGAGTTTGTTTGATAGCATGCCATCCCCATTTACCATAGTTTAAAGGCATTCAAAAATAATAATCATTTAGAAGACATCCATCAGAAAATTTCCCGTCACTATTCATTTTATTAGTTCAGTCGAACTGGAACAATAGCAGACTGGCATTTAAGAACGTTAATGATGGGTTTGTTTTCTTTTTAACAAGGCAGAAAAAAAAGGAATCTCAAATGTGCAGTGTAGCTGGAGTCAAAACAAAGAAAACTCATCAAAGCATCCCTGAAGCCACCCTAGAAACAAAGGATTCGCACTCTGGAGAAGACAATGGGTACTGGTCGCAATAGGCTGCCTGAGAATTATTGTGCAAAAGCCACTGTGAGCACGCCACAGTGCAGTTGGCTGGCGGCTCAGGTGGGCATAAGGGTCACGGTTCTGGCTCAAATTCTGATTGGTTAGGGTGCTATTAGATTTGGAGATATATGACCCAATTTATTATTTCCAGAAGTTTCCAGGCACAGTCATGATAACTTCTTTGGTCTCAGATAATAAGTATTCCTAAAATAATCAATGTGAGTTCCTTCTTTCTATCTCCACTGATCTTTAATTCAGCCAGCATCATTTTGTTGTGTCACGATTGAATAACACTAAAGAAATGGACTCGTGACTTTAAACAGAGGCCTGCTTTTTACTTGGCTGCATCCATTACGTTGTCTTCAGGAGCCCTGGGAAAGTCCTTACTGTTGGGGCAGTAACTCCGGAGTCACGTGCATGCTCAGCATGGACAGCTACTTATTGTGATCAGGAGGCAATGTAACAATGTACCTACGAAATAGGGCAAAATGGGAGAAAAAATTACATTTCATAGTGCTCCTACTGACCATGTATTGGAAATCACAGGCAAATGGAGATTGATTTCTCACGTGCAACCTGGCTAGGAGGAAAGATGGAATTTTAAAGTGGCACTGTAAGAAATTTTATTTTCCCCCTGGGCATTCAGTTTACATCGATAACTCTAAGGGGCAATGTGCATGGGCACCAGGTCAGAGTCCAGTCTCACAGTTACGTCTGTCTCGTCTTGCGGCAGCCCCACAGACATTCCCACTGAACGATCGAATCGTGAGCCCAGCTTGGAATCTATTGAGAATCACGGGGAATGTAACGGTAGTATATAGCAAGTTCCATGAAGTCTTCTTTCACTGATCGTTTCCACAGGTGTATGACTTGGATTTTACGATGACATTAATATGACCACCTTCCACAACAATTATGAAAAGACTTCTTTTTTATTTTGTCTTCCTCACCAGTGTCCTGAAACATCGAGGTCCTTGCCAGACTCTTGCTGTTCCAGTTTTTTTTTTTTTTCAAGTTCAGAAAACGCTGGCTCGCAACATCATGATAACGGAAAAAGGAAAGGTCCTCATCTCGTGGCCCTAGATCAATGGTACTTGTTTATTCCAAAAATGTTCATTTTGCTTATAAATAGACAAAAATTGGTGGCATGTGTGATATAGTTTCCTGACATTATCATCTAAGAGTTTTTTAGGTATGCTAAATTCTTACAATGTTATGCTAGAGAAATATTAAAAGAATGTAATTTTTCATAATGCCAATCAAATAGAATCAATTGTATCGTGGACAGATTCCGCATATATTAGCACCTCCTTTTCACAAGATCCGGGGCTTCTCTTTCTGTGCAGTTTAGTAATAAGGGACATTGCAGGAACAATGGCCAGATATGAGAATTAGCAGCAGTACAACTTCATTGGGTTGCAAGTTACCAACTCTAACCTGTAACCAGGCCACTCTCTGCAGACATCATGAAAAAGAAAAGCACGTGGTCTGAGCAGACGGGCCAACTTGACAGAGACCAGCCCGTGGCTAAGATCTGGGATGAGTTCCTGGGAATGCTGCCCTCGGAGAAGCTTGCCCGGAGGTGAGCCTGCAAGGCCGGGTGCTTGGGAAGAACTGGGCACCAGCAGGTGTGCACCAGGCGCCCTCCTTGGGGACTTGCCATTCATATTCAGGGACGGAAGGCTCAGATCAGGCCTGCAAAGAAATGTATTTAACCCAATGTTTTCATGCTTAATTTGAGCAAAAAAGAAACACCCCAGTATTCAGTAAAACACAGTTTAGAAAAGTTTGTTGGGTTGTTAAATCAAAGTTTTGCCCAAAAGTCCCAGCTGGTTCTCTCTGGAATGAATTCTGTTCTAACAAGTCTGTGGCCTCCAGGACATGTGAGAATCCACATGCATAGATGAATCTGGCCACAAAGCTAGTGTAAAACAACAAACTACTTTTGTCTCACTTTCTGATATTAAATGTGATTAAACTATGTGTCACTTTGTGGGAAAGGGAAACAAATGAGTTTAGAGTATGTGAAGATCATTGTCAACTGTTATCTTTAGGAAATATTTAAGCTTCTCTTAAAGCTGTGCTCTGAATACCATATAACAGTCTAACAAGGAATTAACCAGTGAAGACTGTCATGGGTTTTACTTTAATTTTGCAAATAAAGTATTTTGCTGTTGAAAAAGCCTAACTGGTTTGCATCTGAAGTCACAGAACTGTGAGCAGAAGTCATCTGTTTCATAATCCCAGTGAGCCTATGCTAACCATGCCCTGTGCTGCCTGTTACCCAAAACACAGAATTCCTACCACTTAGGAAGAGAAGCACTAAATAAAGATCAGTGACCAGTTGGGTCCAGGACCCCCATGTTTGACAAAGTACTCAAGGAGAACTGAGGGTTATTTACTTTAGATAACAGTCTCTTGTCATTCCAGAACTTGTTAAACTCAGGGTGGGAGTTCCTGGTTTTATTATTATAAACAACTAGGCTCAAAACTGTTTCTTGTCAAAGTTATGTTTCGCTATCCAAGCCCTGTGAAAGCAAACTGGGGAGCTGAAAAATCTGAATAAGTATTTCTCACAGCAGCAAATCTTCAACTTCACTAGGCTTGATGAAAGCAGATGATAAGATGGATAACTTGTGTGCCAGGAGCCTTCGTTTCCGTAAGAAGTGTAGTTGCAGAAAGTTGGTGCCAACCCATGTGTAAAAGACATAGCTCTGGAAATGCCACGCCTCAGACACTAGAATCCAACAGGAGGACAGAGCAGGCATACTGCTGGCCGTTTTTAAACAATAAAAACAGTGATTTGGTGAAGTGTAATTTTATCTTCAGGATAGAAAGCAGCCACATTTTAAAAAATAATTAAAAAGTACTCCTCATTACATAAATGAAAACATTTTTCTTCAGACTTCCAACGTCAAGTCCATCACTGCTGATGAGTAAGTTCAAACACGGCAGCACAGGCTGCGTCTACGGCTACCTAATGATTTTGCTCTGGGCGCTTACCCGCTTGTTGAGGGCGAGGTTCATGGGAAGTGTTCTCATCACAATAAAACATAGGTGTAAAGTAATAATACCTCTTCAGACTTAGCTTCTGCAAAATGGACTTCGTTTTTAAGATGGAGATTTCTTGATATTTTAAAGGGAACTAATTAAATATTTAGTTATCTTGTCTGGTGCCAACATATCACAAAGGTAATGTCAATGTCTTTGCCCAATTTGTCAGTATAAAATATCTTGTTTAATGCATTCATTTAAGCCTTATCTTTTTAAAGTAATGTTCACAAAAATGAATAATTTCTCAAAACAGAGTTGATGCTATTTTTGGACAGCAGATAAAGCAGGTTGGAGCTGACATATATACCAGAAGAGATGTGTATATTGTTATGATGCTTATTAATTCATTCAATGGACAAGGAAAATATTATCCTATAACTATCATATAAATTCTTATCTGTTTCAGGTTTCCTTCCTGTCCCAGATAAATACACACACACAAGCAAAGTAAAAGGACAGATATAATTTGGCATGCTAAATCAAACAAGATTCTATTGTAGTTTTTCTGGACTGGTCCTGTCTGGCATAGAAAAAAATGTTTGTGTCTGCCAAATTATTTTGGTATAATTTCTAAGAGTCCAATTCCTGACTGGATTTCTATAAACACACCAGTACATATTTATCGGCTACTGACATTGTGTCTTTGCTGGGCTAAGACTTGTGGACAATAAGAAAGTGTTCTTAGGGGACATACTAATGTTAAAAACATTTTGCAATACTCATTTCTAAAGCATGTTAGAGCTCTCCACAGTCAGTAAATAATGGTAAAAAATATCAAGCTACACATATGTCCTACCATGTTCCAGGTTAGAAGAATTAACGATCAACTTGGTGGAACAAAATTCCACCGTGGTTCCTGGATCAGCTTCATGGATCAGGCATTGTGTCACGGGCATGCTGAAAGAATCAAACATGGCATGCTTTCTTTAATGACTCCAGTATTCCGCACACATTCTGTTCAAGGAAAAGCTACTATACTAACACGTTTTTAAAAATAAACTCTCGCCAGCCTTTGTGATTTTCTGGGTCTGTTAAGAGCAAATTCTAATATGTTTGTTTCAATGAGGGATGCGTGACCTCCAGGGTCTTCAAACACAGCTTGTGCAAACCTGCCTATTAAGATAAGCCCATCCTTCCAAGATGAAATGGCATTTCCTGCAAAATTTTTGCTCAGTGTGAATAATGAGTTAAACTCAGAATTATAGCAAGCTCTTATAGCACCCCTAATTTTAATGAGCACAAGTAAATACCTTTGAAATACACTTGCAACGATGTAGGGAACTTTTTAGTATTGAACCGCACAGCAGAAAAGGAGGACTCTTTGTGTCTCATACCACTTCCTCCCCAACATAATTTTGAAATATAAACTTTACAGTGTTGTGTTTTGTGGTATGGGAAACCAGTGTTTCTGGGAGATAAAAACACAGAACCAATTGTGCATTGTAGAGCCGTTAGGACTGGTGGTGTTTTATATGCAAATTTACTGGAGCAATTTGTTTTACATGTGTATTAAGTCAAATGGATCAAATTATCTGAGTGGGTTGAACTAAGATGATAGACCTGTTCGTTCTATTTGAAAAGAATTGCGACTCAGCATTTAATACAAATCTAATTGAAATGTATTCACGCCTCTGTAAAGCGGTGATAAACTTCACAAGTGAGGACAGTCATTATGCACCAATAAAATATCAAACCCCAGCAAATTATAAAACAGTTATCAGTGCAACAGTTCAAAGTAACGTAACTAGCTCTAAGGCCAGGGCATAAATAATTTTTTCAGCTGTCAGAAGGGCACCCTAGTAGATCGAACTATCGTGTTCTGTTCACAGGTTAAGTTTCTGAATCGCATGAGAGTAGGTTCCGTCAAGAGGTGCACTGCGTGCATCACAGAGTAGCGGTGGGGCGGGGCGTTGTTGCCCGAGCCAGGCCAGCTCCGATCCTCAGGCCCAAGCTCAGGACAAACGGGGCACGGCCTGCGACAAACAGGCCTGGCCCTTACACAGGGAGGCATTTTGCTCTCATTGCAGAGGAAGAGCCTCTTTTCGATGGGGAAATCATGAATCATTGAATAGTGTGACTAGTTATTTTCAGCTGCTTTTCTTTTCCTTCTTTCCCTTTTTCTGGTCAGTGCTAATGGGAGCCTTTTCTTGAAGAACAGGCCTGCGGGGTTAGAGTGGTTTCCAGCAGTGACTTGGAAGGACCGCGGCTCCGGACACTTTTGTTGCCAGAAGAGGGTGGAACAAAAAAAAGGTTCTGACACAACAGATGGCATTTTGTGTCGTTATGTAACAGGGTGCTTTTTTTTTTTTTAAATGAGTCTCTTAATGTTCTTTTGTATTGTTTTTTTTACACTAATTCTCCTTTTAAAAAAAATATTCAGTCTAACTTAGCAGCTTACAAGAAATTTTGACCCACTAAGAGGATAACTACATGATGGTGCATTCTGGAAAGCATGCCATTTAAGGAAAAGTTAGTTTGCAAATGTTTATCTTTTCAGGGAACTTTGAAATATATTCTATTTTAACTGTCCTTAGTAATAGTTTTACAATGTGGTGGCAAATATAAAAGCCAAATTATAAGACATTTTTGTTTTCTTTCTATGCATTCACCCAAGTCTAGAATTCTAACAGCAGGCTGGTGACCGTTCGACCTGGAATGCAGTGTGACCTCTGCACTAACAGCAGGGTTCTGTGGGTAAAGTCTAGATGTCCACACTTTGGAGGAGGGTGGACTATTTATTTTACATGAAAGATATACTAAAATCTACCTCATCCTCAGCTTTGGGATATGTCCACCTCAAAATGTTTGAAGGGCATTTGAGAAAAATTTACTTACTAGTAACTTCCATTGTCATTCTTTTTTAAGTTAAATTTATTGGGGTATCAATGGTTAATAAGATGATATAGGTTTAACGTGCACATTTCTATGATACATGATCTGTGTATTAATATCGTGTGCCTGCCACCCAAAGTCAAACCTCCTTCCGTTGCCCTGTATCTGACCCCGTTTCCCTCTGGTAACCACCATCCTGTTGTCTGTGTCTACGGGTTTTGTTCGTTTCTCTTGTTTGATCCTTCGTTGCTTTCCGTTTTAAATCCTACGTAGGAGTGAAATCATACAATTCTTGACATTGTCTGTCTTATTTCACTCAGCATGATATTCTCAAGGCCCATCAATGTTGCTGCAAATGGCAATATTACCTAATTCCTTATGGCTGAGCAGGATTCCATTGTGTTGTTTTTATGTTAATTTGGGGCTTTGATGCTCCTGGGATAAGAAATGAAAGCCTCAGAGCACATGCATTTAGAAATGAGTCTCAGAAATAACATACTAAATGCAACAAGAAAATGAGCCAGATTACTCACTCTCACAGTGCTCCAGGCAACATCTTATAATTAGAAAGGTTTATGCTTAGTGTTTTTTTCAGGTATATTAATAAACTTTTGGCGAGGAAAGGGACACTCATGAAATATGTCCTTCTTAATTCTTATGTACCACCAATGGAAGGAGTTTTTGGTTCCACACACATGTTCGCAAAAGACAAAAGTGACCTCCAAGGTCACATTCGAGCTCTATTTTGATGGTCTACGGGTTTGGACTAATGACAATGGGCAGGAATCCCTGTCACAGGGAAGGGGCACATGAGACACTTTAGTGGAAGTTAACAATTACCAATGGCACATCGGTGCAAGGACGAGATGACCGGCCTCACTGCAACCACACATCTCCATGACCCCGGGACTCTAAGGCGCTGCTCGCAATGAACGCCACGAACAGACCTCAAACCTTGGTGACATCAATGTTGTTTCTGATGACGCTCACGCTTAAATCATCATGTGCAGGCGTTTTCTCACTCATATTTTCAGATGCAAAGACTTACTATTGAAAAACGTAAAACGGAGCTTTATCTCTGCATCATTTCTTTTTATGGCCATGCCTTAATTAACGCACTACTCTGCCCTTGCACGCCAGCCCCGCATTCCGTTCTGTCAATAGTTCCCCTCTCGTGTCCTCCTCATTCTCCACAGGAGCAGCATCGGGGAGGTTTGGATAAAGGTTATTTACTGGCAAATACAAGCCAAGCCCCAGAGGGAAGACATAAATAAATAAATAAATAAATAAACAAATAAAGCAAAAATATGACCTAAAAGATGACTAATAGGAACAATAGATAAACAATGGGACTTGCTCTTATAGTCATGTCAATAAAAACAAATTGCTGTTATAATCCAAGCTTTCCAGTAGACCAAAACTCCAGACAGGATAGCCAATGCGGAAATGAAAAGGCAGGTGTCGGTTATAAATCAGAGAAGACGGGTTGAAGAAATTTTAGAATAGAGTTGAGAAAAGAGGAGAGTAAGTTGATAAAGCAAATGATCCAGTAAAATTTAATCTGTATCCATGCATGGAGAGAACAGAAAGCTGGAGGAAAGAGAGAGTTTGGGGGTGACAGGGGAAAAGCCTGACTGCTGAGATCATACTGAGTTGTTGACTGAGGCCGGAGGGCAAGGACCCAGAACTGGATGCAGGCGGGATCTTTCTCTGGGCTGCTGGTTTGATTCTCACCTCCTGGGCCACACCCATCTGGTGGAGGACGCCAAGGAGGTTAGTGAAGAAGGTCACGGTCTCTAAGCAGGAATTTATCTCAGAGCTCTCCCCTTATAGGCTTAATTATAATTAGAAACCCTAAAGACATCCTTGGAAACCCTAAAGACATCCGAGACCCAGAGATAGGTCTAAAATCTCTAGAATGACATCATAGGAAATATTTTCTTATTTCATCCGTGTGAGAAAAAAAATTAATAATTGTGTTTATAGCTTTAGCATTGGTTCTAATTCTCAGAACTTTCTGGTAACATGGAGTTTGTGTTGGTTATGAAAATGAAATGTGTTTTTTAAATTGCCAGATTACATAGCATTCAATGTGTTTTTTTTCTGTAGAATGTGGAAATGATGCTGTGTGACCATGTGAAATATGAACTGCTTCTTTAGCTATTCATCTGCGGGGCTGGGCATGACTTTCATTTGAAATGCTAATCTTCAGAAGCCTCTTGCAGGGTATGTTGGTTATTTCATCACATGGACCTGTGAGATTTGCACAGTGTCCATAAAATGCTGAAGCATGTATAGATTTTTTAAGTATCACATGTAATTAAGATTAAATATTCACATTATCATGAGCCTGTTCTTATGGATGTAAAGCAAAGCAAATTCCCAGTGGATAGTGCTTCAGGAAATATTTGTATCCTTAACTTTTGTAGCATTAAATCTGTCTTACTGAATTAAAGTTAAAATTGCTTTAGTGATCAAGTTTAAATGCCACAAGATAAATAAATAAAGCAAAAATATGACCTAAAGGATAACTAGTTGAGCAAGAGGAATAGTTATACAAAATAAATTACTGATTTCCTTTTATATTTTAACTAGTTGTGTCATTGATTAAGTAGACCATATATGTATTCATATATTATATATAGTATGTGTCTAAATGTATTATGTATATACACATTTTAACACTGCTTAAAAACATTATTCAAAGTTTTTTAAAGAGAATGGAACACTTTGTAGTTAAAATAGGAAATCTGTACCCTGAAAAGCTGGAAAACTAAACGAAACTCTATCTTTTCTAATGCTATCGTTCTGTACTGTCATGTGGACTCTTTCATCTCCTGTTTTCCTGAACTTCGCTTAATCGCGGATGACAGCCCCAGACACTGTCTCCCTCCGTGACTCACACGGCGCTGGAGGAGACCGCGGGAACCACGTGAGCGACCACGTGACTAGAAATGCCCGAGGACGGTGCACCGACCTAGTGCATCTAGTGAGTGACGGTTTACACCTCTAGTGCAAGCTCCTCACATTGAAGAGAGATCAGCTCAGCAGCCACACGCTCGGTATTTTCTGTGACGAAGCAAAGTAGGGGCTGTGCTGAGGATGCACATCAAACGGAACCCTGGGGTTCAAGGAGGTTCCTAAATGGGCACTTAAACAAGAGATGTCCTTTTCCAAGTTCTTTTTGCCTCAGACACTTCCATGTAAGAGTGTTTAACACTGAGTAAATCTTTAAAGGGTAATGCCTTTCCCTCTTACGAACACTCAAAATTAAAAATAGTTATATATTTATAGGGGAAAACTACCTTTATATTGAAAGACAACCAAAATTACTTGAAAGTAAAGTCACATACAATGGTATTAACATGAAATTATACTATTAAAGCCCCAAATGAAGAGATGTGCCCACCTTGTTAAACTGTAACTCAAGAGGGAAATGACACTGTCACATTTAGCTGGCATCTTTTTTCAATGAAAAATTTTAAAATAATTTTAATTGATTTCATTGGGGTGACATTGGTTAATAAAATTTTATAGGTTTCAGGCATACAATTGTATGACACATTATCTATATATAATTTTAAATTTTTCTTTTTAGACACAAAGTTAACAATAGATATGAATCTGAGTATTTTCTGGGGTACTTAACTTTTTTAAAAAATGCTGGTTTTATTTAGGAATTCCAATTAAACACATCCTACACTCACTATATTTCAAATTTCTTAAATTTCTACACTTGCTATATTTCAAATTATCTTTATGTTCTCAAAGCCTTGCATAGAGACTTACACATGGTAAAAAAATAACAAAAGTTACTAAACATTAGAACTAATTTTAATATAGTCTATTTAGTTTTCAGCAGAAATAGTTTCACATTCTCAGTGCCCTTCCACTATCCACCATCCATAACACCAATTTTTCTCAGATGTTTTCTTAATATATGGAAGGATGAGAAGCCAGCAGGATAGATGGTGCACATGGACTAAAAAAGGCTGGCGTAATTTTTACAAAGGGTCAGATGTGTGATGGCGAGCCTCTGGCAGCCATTGTGATGCCAGGTGGGTCAAAAGTATTTATCATCATTTCTAACACTGGCATGATGCTGCTACTCACTGAACTGCCCACATTTAAACCATCATGTACAAACTAAAAATACAAACATTTCATCCAGCACAGCCAGTACATAGGTACAACATACAATAAAAATTTTTAAAAGATTTTATTTATTTATTTTTAGAGAGAAAAGGGAGGGAGAAAGAGAGAGAGAGAGAGAAACATCAATGTGTAGTTGCTGGGGGCCATGGCCTGCAACCCAGGCATGTGTCCTGACTGGGAATCGAATCTGCGATGCTTTGGTTCACAGCCCACGCTCAATCCACTGAGCTACGCCAGCCAGGGCTAAATTTTAATAAATTTGTAAATAAATAAGTAGATAGTAAATGAGAAGGATGATAAAAAGTGAAAGGATATAAGGCGGAAAACGAGGATAGAGTTGGGGGGGTGTGAGAAACGAGGGGGCAGAGAACCAGAGGTGAGAAAAGGGGGCATATGAACACAACTGGATTTCAGGTGGACTCCTGGCCCAGGGAGCTTTGTGCAGGGCACCACCTGTAAAAGCGTGGGCAACACCCCTGCTCCTTTACACACACGCTTCAGGAAAGGTCTAGCCTCCCTCTGACGTATATCAGCTTCGGTGTTTATCTCGAGTGTTATCTTCTGGAAACCTTCTGTGATGAGCCCAGTCCCTGCCTTGTTTTAACTCTACCGTAGCACTTATCACACTGCATTGTAATGACCTAGCTATCTGTTCTCTCAGCCATTCCAAATTCTTACTCTTTTCTCGTATCCCTGTTTATTTTCCAATGTTATATATATTGATACATTCTGTATCATTTACATGAGACACTGGGAGTTGAAAAGTGAACAAAGAACCTCTAGCTCAGTGCAGTAATACACTGTAAGAAAGTCTCTTCCCCTGCATTATTTTCTTCATCTCAGAAGAATATTCTTGACAATCATGTGTATGTTTTTCAAGTACTGTTATATGGGTAACTATTTTCCAATGACATCTTTAAATTATATTGATGTGACAGAAATTAGGAGTATTTAGCAGTTTCCTAAAAAGCATTACTTGCACATAAAACATTTGGAGAGTTTTTTACTTTTGTTTCAAATGAAGATAATAGCCCTGTTTGGTGCGGCTCAGCGGATTGAGCGTTGGCCTTCAAACTAAAGGATCACCAGTTCAATTCCCAGTCTAGAGCACAAGCCTGGGTTGCAGGCCAGGTCCCCAGTAGGGGGTATGTGACAGGCAACCACACATCGATGCTTCTTTCCTTCTCCCTCCCCCTTCCTTATGCTCTCTAAAAATAAATAAATAAAACTTTTTAAAAAATTAAAAATATAAAGAAGGTGATAATTGACTCGTTATCTCCATTACGTGTTAAATACGAGGGACCTTAAATGCAAAGACTAGATTGAAACTCCTCTCTATATGTTCTAACATGACATAGAAGTTCAAGTTGTTTACTGAAATGATTAACCAAATAAATAAAATTAATAATCTAAAGAAATTTTAGGTAATATTTATAATCTCCTTCTACAACAACCTTAATAAAAACCAAAGGCTATTTTTAATCACTGAGCTAGTAAAATTCTACTTTCCGAGAAAACTAGAGAATATGAACTTATAATTAAAAGAAAAAACACTTTTCCTCAAGAAATATACCTAGTTTAATGTTTTGCCTCTATGGTAAAAAAAAAAAAGATCAGTTTTTACACTTAAAGGATATCTGGGAAAATATTTTAACAATCCCAACAAAAGGCTAACAGCAAAAACACACCCTGTTTCTGGGAACTGTAAAGTCCTCTTGTGCAAATGAGAACTCCTGTGGCCAGTCCAAGCAACTCCTTATATGTTTCCAGTTCTCCAAATTTGTTTTCCATACACTTTTTCTCATATGATAGGTTTCCTACCTTCCAATTAAAAGCTATATAATAGGGGTTCACTAAACAAGCTTTAGAATTCAGGAGCCTCAGTGGGCGCTGGGTTCCGTCACCTCCCAGGTGGGGACCTTTCCGTTCAGTGTTCTAAAGGTAAGCCAGAGCCCCCAAGTGCTGGAATTGACCTTGAAGGAAAGCACTGTCTCCATCAGTGGGCAGAGCGGGTTTCTGCTTGAATGTCCATTTTTTTTTAATCTGGGGCTAAAACAAACCATTTATGACTACTGTGCATTTTCCACAGTCTTCTTTTCTGCATCTATCCCCTTTTTTGAGTGCATAATGTATTTCTATCTACTGAAAAAAAGTGATCTCAAATATTACAGACTGAACTAACTTTGGCTTTTATACAAAGCCCCATGGAAAAAGAGTACTAATATAGTCATAAACAGCACAGGAACTACAACCATTTGGCATTTGCTAAGCTCTGTTTATACATTGGCAAAGAAGGGCTATAAGGTAACTTTTTCTTAAAACTTGCTTGGTGGGTTTATCATTACAAGCACAAGGAACTTTACCCCGATCCTTCATAAGTTAAATATAAAATGAAATAATGTCCTTTTCTAACTGCACTGCGTACTCTTATTTATACAAGCACTGGTCCCGTTTAGAGCTAGCAGGAAAGAGGCGAGGCTGTAAGTGACATTACCTCAGTTTGCTACAATAAATTATACGCCTGTCACATTTCCAGACTCTAAACAAAGCACAAGAGAGTTTTCAACTTTTTAAACTCTTCTCCCATTTAACTTATAAAATATACATATATAAGGTAATTCTTTTTCCATATGATGAATCCCTTTTATGATTTCTTGGTTAGAAATACAAACTTTAAGAACTCTTTATTGATTCAAGGCAAAAGCATGTGGTCACTAAAAATATTACAGTGTTTTTTCATTGAAGCAGCTCTGAAAATGAAAACATCACAAACCAAAATATTTATCAAAGACCCACTGAGTGTTAGGAACTGAATCCAGTGAGACATCAAGCCTATGCCCAGGTCCCCAGAAGCTTATCCAGTTAAGGGGAGAAGTTAGTTGATAAAAATAACAAAACAAATGATATGCAATACAATATAATACGTGTATAGTACAATCTCGTATATGAATGAATAACAATTGCTATATGACAAGCACACATCTAAGCACTTTACACATAGCAATTCATTAAATCTTTAGAACAACCCTACAGAATAAGTACAATTATTGTGATTACTCCCATGTTAAAGATCAGAAAATGGAGGACGAACAGGACAGAAATAGTAGAGATGGAACGTGAGCCCAGCTGCTTTGTCTCCTGGGCCCAGGCTCTTGCTACCACACCCCACTGCCTCTCCTACTAGAACACACCATATAATGGCAAACACTAGGCCCCAAATGCATCGGACACAGGGAGTGCAACAGAGGTTTAGGGGGAGGGAGAAGACACCGTGAGTTGCAGTAGCTGGGAAAGGTTCCAAGGATAAAATAAGAATGAGGCTAGGTCCTATGAACCACAAAAATCTCCTTTAAAAAGGGGAAGATCTCTGAACAAAACATAAGGAAAACGGAAATGGGTGTTTGACCTTGGGGGTGTACTACCCATACACAGCTGTCCTCCCTTATTCGCTGCTTTCCTTTCTGCAGTTTCAGTTACCCGTGGTCAACTGCATTTCGAAAACATGAACCAGAAAAGTCCAGAAATAACCAATCATAAATTTTAAATTGTATAGCATTCTCAGTGGTATGATAAGATCTCCCATCATCCTCCCCCATCCTGTCCAGGGCACGGATCCTCCCTTTGTGTAGAATATCCACATTGCACATGCCACCCGCCCATTCATCACTTACTGGCCTTCTCAGTTATCAAACCCACTGTCACAACATTGCAGTGCTTGTGTTCAAGGAACACTTATTTTACTTAAAAATAGCCCCAAAGCACAAGAGTTGTTTCAACTTTACACAGGTATTCATGTGCAACAAAAACATAGTACAAATAGAGTTTATTTAGCATTGTCTGCAGTTTCATGCACCCAGTGGGGGCCTCGAACCCTCTCTTCCATGCATAAAGGGGGACTTCTCTAAATATCCTACAGGCACCCCACACTCAGCGTGCCACCTTGCTGTTGAATAAAAATCTCTTTAAATTTGTTACCTTGTTATCTCCGTCTCTCTGGCTAGCACGCAAGCTCCATGGGGAAAAGGACTTGCCCACTGTTTATGGGTGTACCCATGACTCGCGTGGTGCCTGCCGCAGGGTAAGTGCTCATGTATTTGCTAGCGCCTGCATGATTCTCTATAGAAAGGAATGAAATTATGCCTGAATCTGTAGAGAAAGGAATGAAATTTGGCTCAACTCTTCCTCTGCCCCAAAACAAAACAAAAAACAAACAACAAAACTGATTCATCTCTATGTGTCCTTTATTTCATGCGTGGCACCCACGTGTTCAAACAAAAGACCTAGAAATCATCCTTGACTGGTCCCTCTTTCTTATTACTACTCCCCCTACATTCATTCATACAACTACCTCTTTCCTTCCTGCCCATTATCGTTCTAATCCACTTCCATTTCTTTCTGTTCTCACTGCCAATATTGTATTTCTGACCATCACGTATTTTACTTGGAGTCGTGCTGTGGCCTCTTTACATGTCTCCCTGCTCTTGATTTGTTCCACACAGTGACCACATTGGAGCCAGGGTAATTTTTTCTGCAATACAAATCTGACGACATCGGTACATTCCCATTGTCTTCAGGATAAAATACCACTCTAACATCTCAGCTTCTCAAAAAGCCCACCGCCACCACCACACCTGTGGGCCCTCCGGCAGGGGGCGCTCTCTCCTGTGTGGGGGCGGGGAGGGTCAGCATTTTTGTTCTGCTGGGGCCTTTGATGGATTGAATGAGGCCCATCCACATGAGAGAGGTAATATACTTTACTTATTCTACCAATTTAAAAGTTAACCTTGTCCAAAAATGTCTTCATTAACACACTCAGAATAATGTTTGATGAAATATTCTGTCTTTCTTATGCTCCAATCACACACAAAATTAGCCATCACAGTAGTGAAATAATACATGTAGAAGTAAAAACTGAGTTCATCAAGAATGGAAAGAATAAAATAAAGTATATGGTAACAAGCATCTTAAAATACACATAAAATAAAATATTTTAAAGTGTATTGTGATAAGTTAAATATATATATTATAAATCCTACACACTGACAAAAGAAAAGATACAAAGTTAAAAATCCAGTGGTTGAAATAAAACAGAATACTGAGAAATAACCAATAAATAAAAAAAGTAAACCAGTAAAAAAAAGAACAAAAAATTAATGTTATAAATAGGAAACAAAGAGTAAGTGATAGACTCAAATATAACTGTATCGATCATTGTTGCTAATGGTCTACACATTCCAATAAAAAGGCACAGATGTTCATACCGGGAGAAAACAAAGGTAAAATGCAGTTGTCTGCAGAAAGTATACTTTCAATGTAAAGAAACAGGTATGCTGGAAGTAAAAGGAAAAGAGATGCACAGCATGTGAACATTTATCGTAATAAAGCTAAACTGATTCTGTTGATAACCCAGTGCCCATCAGAACAGGACATATTACCAAGAATAATGGGAGGCATTTCTTGATGCTCTTGAATCCATCATGAATATATTAAAACCCTAAATATATATACAGTAAATAACCCAGTGTAAAATAAAAGCAAATCAGGATAAATTAGAATGACAAACACAAAATTTAAAATTTTAGAGATTTTTGACACTCCTTTCTTAATAAATAGTTGATAGAACAAATAGGCATATATTCAGAAAGGGTTCAGAAATTGAAATTGCATTATCAACCAACATGATCTAATTACTGTTTATAAACTGAATGCCCACTACAAAGAAAACTATTGATGAACAGTAAGGCAAGCCTCAATTAATTTAAAGCCTTTAAAATACTACAGAGCATCATGTTCTCCAACCATAACAGGGTTAAATTAGAAGTCTCAAATATTTGGAAATTAAATATCACTCTTCTAAAAATTCATGGGTAAAGAAAAAAGAATAATTAGAAAACATTTTTAATTGAACCATAATGAAACAACATAACAAAAGGTATATAATACCTTTTATTATATTATACTATAATTTTATATCATATTGTTATATAGTATATATTATATTGTTATATATTACTATAACAATACTAATATAAAAAAGAAGAAAGGTCTAAAATCAATGACTGCAGTTTCCATCTTAGAAGATAGAAAAATAAGAACAATTCTACCTAAAGTAAATAAAAGGAAGGAAATGAAAGTGAAATTGGAGGTCAGATAAACAATGGGCAAACAATAAAGAAAAACCAATAAAATCAAAAGCTAGTTCTTTAAAATAAGCAATAAAAATGATAAACCTGTAATTATAATATTCTGGAAAGTGAGTAGGCCCAAATGACCAACATTGGGCATGACAATGGGAACATCATACTAGATCCTACAGATTTCAAAGGACTATAAGGAATCATTATGAACGATGTTATGACAATGACCTTGACAACTTGAAGGACCTATTCCTTGACCAAATCCCACTGACCCAACCTGGAGAAGAAAAAAAAATCCAAATAACCTTATATTCGTTAAAAGAATTTAGGCTGCAATTAAAATCTTCACACAATAAAAGCTGTGGGCCCGGGTGACTTTATTTGTAAATTTTTCAAAATGTTTATGAATAATATGCTACTAGCCTACACAAACTCTTTCAGAAGATATAGGAAGGAAAAATGCTTCCCAACCCATTTTATGAGGTTAACATTATCCTGATCCCAAAATAAGAAAAAGATATCTCATGAAAAAAAAAAAACTAGAGACCATTTTCTTTCATGAAACATTGAAACAAAAATTGTCACCAAAATATTAGCAAGAAAAATCTAAGAATGCAGAAATAAAGATGATACATCCTGCTCCAATGGGGTTTGGCTCAGGACTGCAAGGATGGCCGAACCGGCTAATGTAACACAGTGCAAGTCACTCTATTAATAATGACATCCACATGGCCCAGCCACGGCTGGGCACTGTTTCAACTCACCCTCTCCTCTAGCGTCTAGCCATGGGCATGCATGTGTGTGTGTCCCCCACACCAGGCACACACACTTCCCAATCAGGTTAGTAAGAAAAAAGGGAAAGAAAAGTCACCGAAGTCAGGAGTTATTGGCCTGTGATGGAACTGAATTGAACTAAGAGCTTTCTCTCACTTCCCAAAGCCAAGTAAAATCTCTGACATATTCATTCAATGAGGGACGTCTCCTGGAACAACATTTAAGATAAGACTGTGAATACAATGCCTTGAGTAAACAGTAGAAAAAGAAGCATTGCTTTCTATAGTATCTTCCTGTTTTCCACAAGGCCCTTGGTTTGGTTAGCACCTGTGACAGGTGTGGGAAGACAGCTGTAGACTCGGAAACTGGGACAGGACTAAACTAATGAAGGTCGGAGCCCTTTGAGCTGTGGAGGGCGAGGTGCGAAGACAAGGGATTTAGGAGTGAAAAGATAAAGATGGAAATTTGAAGCCGTCTGGGGACAGGACAGAAGAAGAGACCTATCACGATGGTTGGAAGACCAGATTTTGGTGACAAGACAGGACTGATGAGGACAATTCAGGGAGGTGCTCCTGCTCCTCCCCCCAGGTACAGATACAGTACCAGGTGTCTGTAAAATTTGCATTCTCACTCATGTGGGGGATTTAAACAGGTTCGAAGTATTAATTGCTGCCTGGACTTATCCCATCCATTGTCTCTCATTTCATTGCCATGTACATTTGACCACAGCAGGAACCTGGTGTGTCTCTCTTGCTGTTCTACTCCCAGTCCTTACAGCAGTGCCTGGTACACAATAGGTGAACATTAAATATTTGCCGAATGAAGAAAAGGGTAGGTAAATAGATTTAGTGGCTATATTGAAAACATTATACTCTCTATTCAGACAAGTTTTTAACATGCAAATTAGGACACATGGAGGGGAATTACACCTAGGAGGAGGTACTTGAATCAACAAATTAATATTTCTTTTGAAATTTTAATGAAATATTTCAGTTTTAGACCTAATGAACTAATTTGCACACCCACTATAAAAGATAGAATGAATACTTTCAAAAAGTACTTATATTCAAATCTAGTTGTAAAGCATCAACATATTTTAAAAATTAAAAAATAAGAAATTAAATGATATCTTGGTTTGAAAGACAGAATCTCAGCGAAAGTCATATGTTTCTTTATTAGTAAGGAAGGAGTTACCATTCACATTGCTTTCATGTCTTGCTCACAAGATGAGATAAGTAGGAAGGACCTTTCTAGCTTATCTACTAGCCCTAAACTGAAATCAAAGTATTTTGTGTCCAGAAACTTCATCAAGATCCTACTTATTTCAGTGTTTGTAAGTGATTCACAGTGAATGAGTTCAGCCCAAGGTCATGGAGAGCATTGTTTGACCCCCAGCCGTGGTCTCCAGCTGAGTATTGACCAAAGCCCCTGAAATAAACACTGAGATTCAGAATAACTCGTAAAGATCCTTACAGAAATCTCTGCCCACCTATGTCTCATTCCATGTCCATCTGCACCTTCACCAGCAGTGTATCAATTCTAACAGATTGTCCTTAAAGTGATGAAGTGCAACGCTAGCTAATAATAAGGTCCTCGACCGTGTATACTTCTGTTTGCAAAGAACGGAAGACTAACTGAGCTGATCAATATTATAGTCTCAAATGCATTACACCTGGACAGTATAATGCTGCTAAATGGTGTGGAGAAGCAGACTTCTAAGTGCTAAGTAATAGAAAGAATATGTCTGTCATCCATTATGAGCTGGGATTCACACGGCAGGGTGCTATTCAAAGCCACAGTACCTTCATTCTTAACAAGTGTAAATCATGATTTCATTTTAGGAGACAGACTCTGCTTCTTGACTAGCTTTGGAAAGAAACTGACACAATGAGAAAATGGACAGTTAATAAATACTCCTTTCTGCACCTGCACAGAGGGAAGAGGTAATAAATACTGTTGTCTGACTTGATAATTATGATACCGGGCACAGCGGAGAGACAATTAACGAATGTTCTTTGGTTGATGCTGAGACAAGCTGCACAAACATGGATTTGTCTTCTTTGTCAGTATTCCCTGAATAGTTGTGAACAAAAGCAAGATGTGCTCCAGCTACAAAAAGAACTTAAGACCTGAGACATTAGAATCTTTCTTGTTGCTATGAGTTTCATCATCATAATAGGTATTTATATATCGATTATTATATACCAGGCACTGTTATAAGTAATATCTACATGTTAATTTGTTTAATCCTCAAAGTCACCCTGATAGTGATAATAATAAGGCACGAGTATGCTTTCTGCTTTTACAGCTGAAGAACAGAAGAATATGACCTTGGCCAAGGTCATATTCTTATTGCAGCAGTTTTCACTTTTGACCTATTGTATATGAGGTCTGGGCAGAAAGTAAACATCCATGCCATATGAAAAAGAGACATTTATTGAAGGACATATAGTATACATGAAACATTGCACATAAGACAAGAACACCTAAGTCCCCCTCAAAGTAGATGCCTTGAAACCTCACACAGTTTTCCCAGCATCTCTTCCACTGTTTAAAACACTCTGCAAAACGCTTTTTTTGGAATAGCCATCAGCTGCCCATCATATTTTCCTGAATCTCATCAATGGTCTGAAATCGCTTCCCTTTCAAAGATGATTTCAGTTTTGGGAAAAGCCAGAAGTTGCAGGGCACCAAATCTGGGTTGTGGTGGGGCTGAGTCACCTGGGTGATTTGATGTTCTGCCAAAAAACTCCACACGAGGTGTGAGGCAGGAATGGGTGCACTGTCATGATGAAGCCCATCATCATGCTGCTCATCACCAGTTGCCCACAGCTGTGGCTATATTTGTCATATTGCATCCCTCAACTGACGAAGGACTTTGAGGTAGTACTCATTAACTGTTTGGCCTGGAGAGTGTACCCAGGATGGACAACACCTTCCCAATCAAAAAATACAGTTAACATGATCTTGATCTTGCTGCCACTTTGCCACACTTTCTTCAGGTATGGAGAACCAGGTGACTTGCATTGGGATGACTGGGCCTTCGTTTCCAGATCACAGCCATAGACCCATCATTCACCTCTGGTTATGACCCTGAGGAACTCTGGTTCACTGGCAGCAGTTTGAATCAAGTCATTAGCGACTGCGGCACGATGTTCCTTCTGCTCTGGGAGCAGAGACTGTGGAACAAATTTTGCCTCAGTACATTTCATGCCAAGATCCTATGTCAAAATATCGGACACAGTAGTTTTTGGAATCCCCAGATCAGCTTCTAGTTCTCCGTCAGTGGCCGATCTTTGCTGACTGCAGCCTGTGCGTTCAACATTCTCAGGTGTTCTGCCAGTCGCAGGTCTTCCAGAGTGTGGATCAATTTGAACAGATTCTCCACCATCTTTGAAGTATTTTTGACACACTTTTATTTGTGCCACACAAATGGCATCATACCCAGCCTTCTGAATAGGTTCCATGGAGGAATGTTCAAGCTTAACACAAAATTTGATGCAGGTTCATTGTTCTACTCTCTCAGTCATTTTGAATGCAACAGCCACACAGTACACATGCTCACTCAACGGCATCTACTGCCCCCACTGACTAGGACAGTGAGGTCATCATTGTTCACGTATGTATATTCCAGTCCATTCTTCTTGGCTGCCAGGTTACATCAATGTCGTGCAAATCATTCCTCACTATATTAATAATGGCTGGATCTCTTCCAGACAGACCTCATATAGTGTTACAATGAACATTCATATATATGAATATATGCACACATATGTACATACACATATTGGGTGAATATATTTTCTGTTGAGTATATTCTGGAGGTGAAATTGCTGGGATATGGGATATGCATATGGCCTTTTAAAGCAGATATTGCTAGATATATTCTCTAAGTAACATTTTCTGAGACTTCCAGTCATTCCACATTCTTATCAACACTTGCATATTCTCCGTGTTTGTCATTTTAGACATTCTGATGAATATGTAATAAAATCTGACTGTGGTTTTGAGTTGAATTTCTCTGCTCAGTAATGAAGTGTTGATACAGCTTTTGGTCATTTGAATATTCCCTTTCATCCAGTGCCTGTTAATCTTTCACCCACTCAATTCTTTATAAAATAATATATAGATTCCACACAATCCCAATTTACACTTTAGCAGGGTGTGTATGTGTGTGTGTGTGTTAACAAGCACATTCTAGAATTCATATGGAAATGCAAAGGTCAAAAATAGTCAAGGAACTCAAATAAAATATATATATATATAGCTGGAGGATTTCCATTACCAGATATAAATGCCAATTATAAAGCTGTGGTAATTAGTATTCTGTGGTATAAGCTAATGGCTCAAGACATTGACAGAGTACAACAGACTATTTGGATTTATAACAAAAGGACAATGGGAAATGGATAATCCTTTCAATAAATGGTTCTGGGTTAGTTGGCCAAGGTAGTGGAGGTGAGGGTGTAGGGAGAATAAAGAATGTTTTGATAGAGTAATCTCTATCAATAGTAGAAGATAGCTACCACGAGATTATAAATTGAATAACCAACCTTAGAGATATTTTTCCATAGAGCTAAGATATCCCTGGTTTTTTTTTTTTTAATTTTTTTTTATTTATTTATTTTTAGAGAGGGAAGGGAGGGAGATAGAGAGAGAGAGAGAGAAACATCAATGTGCGGTTGCTGGGGGTTATGGCCTGCAACCCAGGTATGTACCCTGGCTGGGAATTGAACCTGGGACACTTTGGTTCCCAGCCCACGCTCAATCCACTGAGCTACGCCAGCCAGGGCTATCCCTGGGTTTATAATGTGACGCCAGTTACATGTTGAACATAGTATAGTGAGGTGCTTGACTCCCTGGGTTCAAATCCTGGCTCTGATATTTACCTTACTACAGATTGTAACAACCTGAACATACTTAGAAGTTGGAAGAAGAAAAACTCTAGTTTTGTCGTATTATTGTAAATGATCTAAGGGCCGGCACAGCATGTGTCACCGTGAGCAAACCAGTGATGATGACGGTTGTGAAGACAATCTGATGTTAAGCCAAGGTGACCTGCTTTACAGAGCACTTGCATGGACTCCATTCCTTGCCGGGAGCTCAGAATATCAGAGCATATGAAATAAACATCTTTCCAGCCCTGACAGAATTCACTGTTACCTTGAGTGCAGCTTCATAAGACTAGGTCATGAAAGCTAGTGATTTTGAGTTGGTCTTTAACAGGAGAGATAACATTTAAAGGAAGATTTTAAAGATGAAAACAAGAATGACTTTGAATAACTTTTTATTTTTTTACCACCTTTGCTGTATGGCTCATGCAAATAATTATGGGCCCTGGAGTAAATTTAAACTAATCTTAAGGAGTATTTGTCTCTTTTGAGTTTTAATGTGTCTCTATGTATGCATTTTTTAATTAATATGAGAATAAAAATATATGATAAATACTAAATATAAATGATAAAAATCAATTGATTTCCAAAAGGTAGCCAAATAGTTATTTGAAAATTGAGGTAGAAAGTGGAAAAGTAAAATTTAATGCTATCTTTAGTTCATATAATACTCATATATTTTTAAAGATTTTATTTATTTATTTATTTTTAGAGAGGGAAGGGAGGGCGAAAGAGAGAAACATTAATGTGCGGTTGCTGGGGGCCGTGGCCTGCAACCCAGGCATGTACCCTGACTGGGAATCGAACCTGCGATGCTTTGGCTCACAGCCCGAGCTCAATCCACTGAGCTACGCCAGCCAGGGCTTAATACTCATATAATTGAATAGCATTTTTCCTATCTATTTTGGATTAAGATTACTTATCAGTGAATTTTTTACACAATAAAGCAACATGGATCGCAAATGTTATTGTAAGATTAGATTATGATTAGATTGTGCCAGAAGGAAGACAATTTGGCTTTGGGCGGTGGGTACACGGTGCAATACACAGATCATGTACCGTAGAAATACACACCTGAAACCTAGGTGATCTTATTAACTAATGTCTTCCCAATAAATTTAATTTTAAAAATCATGAAACAAGGAAAAGACTAGGTTACTCCTATAATTCTTGCTACATGAAATCTCTGTTTACTACATTATCTTGGGCACTTTTTATGTTTTGTTTTTAAAGATCATAAAATACCTTAAAAAGATAAACAGTAAAGAGCTAAGGGCTTACAGAGGAGCTATGATTCTTAATTTATTAAATTTATATTCCATATCTAAAAATAAAATGTATGACAATTTCTTTGTATGGAAGAAAAATTTTATAATGTCTGGATCTATTAAGAGAAAGAATGATTTTCTAAGGTTTAAAGCTATAAGAATAATGAAAAAGAGATACATCATTCTTCTATCTTCTACCATGTGTAAAGTCAATTAAAAAATGACAAGATATTCCATCAGAAGCCATTAAAAATATTCCTAAAATTTTACACTAGCCCCATACAAATTACCTATTATACAGTGATTTTACAAAAAAAAAAATTGAAAGGGGAGATTTACCCTTTTTCTATATCAGATAATTAGCGATTTTCATTGAAGACTTAAATATAATCTTGCCTAGAGTAAATACATGGGCTAAATCATTTCTGGGTGTGTTTTTCAGTGATATAATTTTATGTCAACTCCTGATACTTGAAGAGCAAGTACATCCTTAGTGCAGTAATCAGCATTTATCACTGAAAGGAACTTTAGGAGTTATCTGTGTAGTTCAGGGGTCAGCAGACTCCTGCCCACTCTCTGGTTTTGCAAATCAAATTTTATTATAAAACAGCCACTTGAATACTCATTCACGCATTTACTTAAATATTGTCTAGGGCTGCATTCACACTATAATGGCAGAGCTGAATCAGTAGAACTGAGACTGTGGGTGCACACAGAAAACAATTGTTGACCCTGCTCTAGTTTGCCCACCTCATGTTACAATGAAGTAGCTGAAGCCCTGAAAAAAAAAAAGTGACTTGCCCACAGTCATACAGAGAGTGAAAACTTACCCAGATGCAGGTCCTAGAATCAGTGAAGGTCTCATGACATCATCCTGCCACTTGTGATATAAAACAATGTTTGAAATCCTCTAGCATTATTGATAAGATAAAAGAATCACTTCCAAGTAGACTTCTCTGTAAAGGTAGTTGTACCTTTTGTCCACCTAGTTGTTTTCCCTCAAAATTAGGGAAAAATTTAAAAGACAAGTAACCAAAAACACCCACACCTTTTGGTTCTCAAGCTGTGTCTCTACACAAGGAAAACAATGTGATAGGAACAGATAACTCACATTATTGGGGTCTATTGTCAATCAAGTTTTGATTTTCCCTAATTAACTACAAATTTGCTCACTAATAGCCAATTGATATGCCAGGTGAAGACACCAAAATTAAAATACTTGCCTGTATCTTCAGAAAATAGATTTGAGGTAGAGATGAGTGTGGGCTTGGGGTTCGGGAGGAGAGGGTGGCAGACAAGTTACCTCGGCTTATAGCACACTATATGTCAAAGCACCGTGGGCTCCCCCCACACCCATTGGAGCGGCCATCATTGAGAGCACAAGAGATGAGAAGTGCTGGCGCGGATGTGCAGGAAAGGGAACCCGGGGAGACTGTTGGTATAAATGTGAATTGCTGCAGCCACCATGGAGAGCAGTATGGAGAATCCTCAAAAAACTGAAAATAAAACTATCATATGATCTAGAACTTTCATTTCTGGGAATATATCCAAAGGAAATGAAAACACTAATTCAAAAAATATCTGCCCCCTTGTGGGCAAGATGTGCACACACACATATTCTTACACGCATATGGCTCTATCTTCTTTATCAATTCATCCACTGATGGATATTTAGGTTGTTTCCATGTCTTAGTTGTAGGAGAGCAGATCTATTTTGAGTTAGTGTTTTCTTTGGATATATTCCCAGAAATGGAACTGCTAGATTATATGAAGGAATAGTATTCAGCAATGAAAAATAAGGAAATCCTACTATTTGCAAGAGCATGAGTGGACCTTGAAGTCATTGTGCTAGGTGAGACAAGTCAGACAGAAAAAGGCAGATACTGTGTGGTCTCACTTATGTATAGAATCTTAAAAACACCCTCAGAAAAAGAGATCAGATGTGGTGATAACAGGCAGAGGGTAGGGAGGGGTCATTGGAGAAAGGTGGTCAAAAGCTACAAATTTCTAGTTGTGAGATGAATAAGTACAAGGGATATAATGTACAACATGATTAACATAGCCCACATTGTTATATGATATACAAAAAAAGTTGTTAGGAGAGTAAATCCTAAGAGTTCTTTCACAAGAACAATTACTTATCTTTATATTGTAATGTATCTATATGAAATGATGGGTGTTAACTGAACCTCCAGCATTGGGATAATCATTTTACAATACATGCAAATCAAACCATGTATTTCCTAAACTTGTACAATGATGTATATTAATTTTTCTCAATAAAACTGAAATAAGTACTACATAAAATGTTTCATATCTTTTCATTTCAAAAACATGAGATGAATATGTTTATTATCTTAATTGCAGTCATTATATAAATCATACCTCAATTTAAGACAAAAACAAAAATCATGGGGTTAATACTTTTCAGCAAGAGGGGAAAAGCAAATATAAACTAGCCATTTAAGTCACATTTTTGTGCTGAGATCAAGTTTGTACATGACCTCAAAATAAGGCACAATCACTGTGAAGAAAAAGCACTCATTTCCCCATCACATTAAATCTTTCGTTACTATTTTGGCTTAATTCCAAATAAACACATATGAACTTCACTTCGTATTGTGCAGTGATGAACATGTTGATGCTCATGTATGGTTTAAGTCGGATGCAAAAAGCAGCTTACCAAAACAGATGCTGTTGACAGCCAGTATAGTGGAATCATGGGAAACTCACACTAATGATTGTAACTTGGCCCAGAGGACTTCAGTTCAAAAGGTGCTTACTAAAACAGAATCTGTGCACAAATGCAAACATGTAGAAAATGAAAAGTACAGTACAATAAATAAAAAATAAAAAGTTAGAATGGGCCTCGAGTACATTTTTCCAATTTAGACTTAAATAAAATGATTTTGCTACAAGACTCTGAGCTTTGCCTAAATGGGATATCAAAGACATCAGACTTACCATCCATTTTTAGCTTCCCCCAAATCCTAGAATTGATGTTCTTTGTGTTCTAAAATCACAGCCTCCTGGAGAAGGAAATAACGTTTGTTTGCTTACCGAAGCTTCACGTGGTATGTCTAGTGAAAAGACTAACGTTTTATTGGCAATTTCCTACTTTCCCAGCTTCTTTCTACATTGGCTCTCCCGGGAGATGTGGGCCCGGGGGGAGGAGCTCCAGGTGCTCCAGGAATCACCGTTTGTACCTCACAGCCACCGTTGGTAAAATGGTACGCTGTCGAAGGATTCGATGACATGTCATCCTTCCACACGCTCCGAAAATCAGAAGAATAATTTATATTTCACACATCTCTAATTGTGACATGGGAAAAGGAGGAAGCCAGATGAGATCCCTGAAGCTGTACGTGAAGTAAGTCTCAGGCTCGTGCAGCGCCAGCATTTGCATGCAGGGTGAGTGCGTGGCTCATTAACGTTCTTGTGGGTGACACCCCTTTCACAGCCTTACTGTTCATACATTTTAAATCACAGCCAAATCAATTATATATATTTCTAATAATTAAAATTATGACATAAATTACACATGGTACCTTGAGACAAATATACTGGCTATGGTTAGTTGCTTTCTCAGCATGGGGGAGAGCTATAAAGAAAAAAAATAGAAGTTTTCGAATCATACTGTAATTATAAAAAACAAACATTTATGACTTCCAGCATTTTGAAATTATAGCAATTGTTAAGGGATATGCATTTAATTTTATGTTTTCTGTTTTAAAGCCTGAAATAATATTTTATGTAAACATTCAAGAAAAACTTGAAACGCTTCTCCTGTCAGTTATCCTTCTAGAATATGACACAACAACTTTTAGATTAAAAAAATATATACTGCATTATCGTCCACTCTTGAAATGTACTCTTGAATCAACAGTAGCTGGCTTGAAGTATATATTCAAGTCTTTAAACAAGCGCAACTAGGTTTGTGTTGGGGGCTGAGGAATTTCATTTGCGTAATCTGTACAGAGGATCATCAAGTACAAAGTTTAAGTTTCCCTCCTCCCAACCTTCTTCCTCTGATTTAACCACAGTTAAGACGTTGTTTATATCATTTGAGTTATTTTCTATGCATAGACACGTGGGTTTTGAAGGGTCAATCCTTATAGAAGAGGTAAGAGCTAGGGCTCAAAGGGGAATATTTTAGATAAACAAAAGGCAACATTCAATTCAATAAAGCACATTCATTGTCCACACCCGTGCACAAACTGCTGTCACAGATTTAACAGAGGGCACTGGGGAGTATGTGGATGGGGAGATCCCGCAGGCTCTGCCTTCAATTAGTGTGTGTTTCCGTGGCTACAAAAACAACACTATTGTTAAACAAATCTGAGTGTCACACAGTGGAAGACAATATGCCGTGGGAAAATAAAGGAGAGGAAGATTAATTACACCTTGATGACTTGATTTGAACTAATTCTCTAGTGAAGGAGACTGACACTGTATAACATGTTTACGGACGGAAAACAGCCTGGCACGGCTGAAGTTCAGAGTCCATGAAAGGCTGGAAAGGTGGAGGCCACATCTTGGACTTCATATAGTAGACAAAGTGGCGATATTAATCAATATCAAATGTGCATTTTAGAGGGAAAAAAACATATCCAGTAGAAAGGAGAATGGATCAGAGATGGGAAAGGTACAGATGGGCAAAATAGGAACTTACTGAGATCCTGCAGACAAGACTTAAAAAGAGCCCATCAGAATGGGAGCCGCTGTAACACTGAACTGAGGCACATTTCAAAGAGTAACACCTGCTTGAATGTGGGGTGAGGACACCCGAGTCTGAGGCAGGAGGCAGGAGGAAATTGGAGAAGCTGCAATATTCCTTGCTTGAGTGATTGCGTGGATGTCAAAGTTATGAATTGAGAAAGGGACCGAGGAAGAAGTGGCGGGTGAAGAGTGGTGAAAACCCTGAACTTGGTTTTGAAACAACTAAATTTGAATTGTCTGTAGGGCCCAACCAAAATTTCCCCAGAAGCAATGTGTGGGGCATTTAAGCTCATTGAATAGCAGAACTCAAAGACATAAATTTAGAGATCATTTGCATATAGTTGGCATTACCTGGCGAGACACTTTAAATCAAAAAGAGGTCCAGGAGGGAAACACATCCACCCGGCAGGAAATGCTGGAAAGGAAGAGAGAGAAGGAAGGACATAGAGGGAAGGGCTAGGCATAAGGAAAGGGAAATAAGAAACAAACCCGAAATGTACCCCCAGGCCTCCACCAGCTCAAATGTCCTCAGCATCACTTCTGCCTCCAGACTGGCTCCGAAGCTTTCTCCTTTGCTTTGGTGACTGGTTTCCCTGGCCCACTTTTTGTTATGTTCACCTTTTGGGTGCACTAAGACTGGATTGTACTTTCTCTTTTCCCTTAGAGTTAGAATTTATTTTTCATGTGGTGTCACAAAGTCTCCTAACTCATGTCCCCACATCCCCTCATGCTCCATCCCAGCCAATGCTATTTCTCATGCAGAACTGCTTGAAATCTTCAATGCACATAAAAGAAAATCTGACTCCAGATTCCTTAACGTGGCCTTCCTGATGTCACATGGTCTGTCCTCTGCTTGTCTCTTTCCTGTAATTTTAGTCCTAGTTCCTGTTTCTTTATCGTATCTTGCCACACTGGATTGTATTTATCTCCTCCAATGAGGCACATCCTACCCTTTGGAGGACTTTTCATGGGATGCACACTCCACCCAGGATGCCATTTGCCCCTCAATTTCTCTCCTCCCCTTCGCCTTCCTCAGCCAGCTGACTCATAGTTAGCATTCCACGTGTGGCTCAAACATTACTCCCTTATAGGAGACTCTGCCAAACCCTCCAGACAAGTCAGAAGCATCTGTTACATACAGCCTCTCTTCAGTCTACTGATCAGTTCATCACCCTTCTCCACGTTTTACATCCTGTTTGTGCACTTCTTTGAGTGGCTGTGTGCATGTGTCTGCTGGGTTCTCCTCATGAGACCGTATGTTCACCGCAGCAAGGATTCTGTCTGCCTTGTTGATTGCTGTACCCCGGAATCTGGGACAATGACTGACAGACAGAAGTCACTGAAAAAGAATCTGTTCAATGTGCCTCTGGAATGATTCAATTGTCTCTCTCCTTGGCTCGAGAGTTAACTCACGGGGACTTGGGAACTGAGGTGTTCGTGGATTGGTTGAGGTGGGGCCCTACACTGTGCAGAGTAAAATGGTTGGGGCTCAATTAGAATTTGATGTGCAGGCCCCTCTCCTTGGGAATGCCTTCCTGGCGCCTGGACTCCCTTTCTTGATCTGCCACCTCTCCCCAGCTTCCCCCTGCCTCTCAGGGCAACACCCTGGGAAGGGGTGCACAGGACTTCCACGCATCTCTGACGACTTTCAATGGGGAAATGTTGTCCTTTCTAAACTCAGAAAATAGGGAAGAGGGCTGACGTGACGGATGCAGAGGGAGACAGTGAAAACCCTGACAAGTTAATCATGTTACTTCTTCTGCAAATACCAGAGCCCCATGGAACACCATCAAAAGGCTTTTGCTAATATTCCTTCAGGAAATCCATGTAACCCAAGAAATTTACTTGCAGAAAATCCTCCTGGGTTTCTGATTCTAATGCGATGCAGCTTTGCGTTTTTAAATTCCAAAACCAATCTTGTATGTTTTTTCTAAATTCTATTAAGACACTATGATTATAGAGGCTGCTCTGGATCGGCTGGTAGGAGAAGCCACTAATCCCACAAAGATTGCTTATCGGGTCCAGGAAAAACTATTTTAAAAGCAATATAATTCTCCCTCTTTCTTAAATACAACTTTTACTATTCTGTACTACATTTTCATGTAATGTGTTCTTTGGTGCCCCTGGGTCCTTCTGTAAAAAGTCCATGCTAGTAAATGTCACAAGGAAAATAAAATCAGGGATTAGGAAAACGGTGAAACTTTCACTAAATATGAAATCCTATATTCATTACCTGAAAATAGGTGACTTTAATTCTTGCTTTTCAACATTTGGTGTCAACATCAATCCTGTTCCAACATTGACAAACTGGCCGAGTGTGTAAGGCATTGACTTTTAATTAAATAAACGTGGTTAATTTATATTTTAAAAATATTACTGTGTATACGCAAATATAAAATAACCTCAAATATAAGATAATTCCCCATTTTACCCCCAAATGTTTTTGATCAACTTAAGATACAAGCACAGAAATGAAATATCCGATGTCTATTTATAAAATTAATTATTTTCACTGCCCAGATGTTTGAAATTATATACTCTGGTACAGTGCCATCCAGTAGAACTTTCTGCAATGATAGCAATGTTTTGTGTCTACCACATTATGGTAGTCATTAGCCACTGTGGTTATGGGGCACTTGAAACATGAGTAATAAGCTAAGGAATTGAATATTTCAATTTCTTCCATTTTAATTAATTTCAGTTCAAATTGTCTCATGTGGCTAGTGGTTACCACCTTGGACAACATGGCTCTAGGAAGTTAAACATTCTTTTAGAAAAATTGTTCTTTTCCATTCTCATTCAAACACTTCGCATGCCTCTTTGATAACCTTATCTTCACCATCGCTCATTACAGTAATGCTAGATGAATTATTTTATCTTTTCCACAGCATGGAATCTTTTACTTCTAAGTTGCTTTAAAATGCAAAAAAAGATTTGGGGGAAAAAAAGGATGTGTGAAAAGAATGGAAGGCAGAACAAGGACACTGTCCTTGATACGCGCGTGTGAAATGAGGCTGAAGAGAGAAGACACGAAGTAAGAAACCCAGGCACCACTGTTTCTGAAAATAATCCCCCAGGGTGATGGGGGTTAGCACTTTTGTTCTTCTAGGTTCTCGGGGACCAGTGCATCTGTACGGGAATGACAAAGCCTTGCCTTCAATTATTTTCAAACAACTATCAAAAGATTTCTCGACAACCATAGCCAACACTTGCCATTGTGAGATCATACCCCTAGGAAAAAATTATGAACTCTGTTTTGAATTTCTTTTCTCCCTTTTTTACCCATTTAGTAAGGTGACTTTTATAAGCCTCAAACTCTCACACGGTTTGAAATCATTTCAGGCAAACCTGAACTTCGCTGTTCGGAACAAAGTGATTGAAAGGGACACGCTCTATGGGAGGCTTCTCAAGGACATGTCTGCTCTTCTGAAGGACGATTTGGAGGAAAAACAATTGCTTTCCATTTGGTACAGAGAGTAACCAAGAAAAGTTACGGAAGTGAGAAATGAAGATTACTGCTTTAAAAACTGTGTATTGACTTTGCAATCAATCACATGAAATATTTACCCATCACCAAAGCATCTTTAAAGTTTTTCTTCCTTAATTGTCAAACTAGCAGTCGATGAAGAGTGATCGGGATGTAAATAGTTGGGAGCGACAGGGCATTCCATCGAACACCAAGTGGCAGCATAGCAGAGGCCAGGAGGCTCCGGGGACAGTGAGAAAGGGGCATACGCGGCAATCCCAGGAGTATGTGGCATCTAAAGGAGGATGAGTAACTGTCACTGTTTCATAGCTCTTGCTGTACACAAGTAACGTTCAGCTATGCAGGTACTGGCAAACACAACAGAACACTCTGGCTGCCTCGCCTACAACAGGATCGAAGAATCACTCTGGACTGACTCGCCAAACTTTCCTTGGAATTGTCTTTCTCCCAAACAAATGAATGATGTTTAATGTAAGCCATTTAGTTCTGTTTTATGACGAAGGATTCGTTGAACGGGATGAGTGAAAAGTAGTCTTAATCTACCTCAGTCCAGAAAAAAAAAAGTCCTCATATCTATAAAATGAAATGAATGATATCCAGAAGCAAATAATTTCAGTGGGATGATGTTCCTTGAAGAAGAATTAAGGTGCTTTCAGGTGCTCTGCCTGGATCTTTAGCTTAATGGGACAGATCAATCAAGAGGATAATGGCTGGATGGGTATTTTTGTTGTTCTATTTTTAATGAGTAAGGGACACTTGTAGTCATTAAAATTGTAAAAAAAGATAAATAATGAATCACTGCAAATTACAGAATTTCCATATTTCTTAAGAAACTGACACTGTGTCTGCCAACAATAGCCACATATAATATTTATGAAAGGCTGGCTCTCCGTAATGAGAAATTTAACAATTACCATGGTAATAACTCGGGAGGCAAGGATGAAATATATGGCAATAAAAGCAAGCCTCGAGTGGAGATGGTGTGTGCAGCATCAGAACTCTTGGGCTCAGGAGTGTCTCCAAAGTCTGCAGGATGTAGCACGTGCTCCTCCACCGCAGTTTAAATGACTATGAAACTCACGTGACATGAAGCCGGTTTAATTGTTCTTCCTTATAAATGCCCCGCCATGTTTCATTAATAATTTTCCAGACCCAAAGTTTAGATTCTCCCATAAACATGTCCCTTTATTTGATTTAAACCTCACTATCTCTTACTCCTCCACCCACATTTCTCTCTGCGTGAACCTTCCTTCTTTAAAATTTTTCAGGTTCACTTTCAGACAAGATCGGGCATGTTCAGGGTGGTATGACTGTCCACTCAGGTCAGCTTTAAAAGATTGTATTTCTCCTCCTCCTTCTCCCTTTGAAATATTTGCATACAGACATGCTTCCTACACATGATTTCTAACACTACTGAGTAAGGACTCAACTTATTTTTCTCGTTTTCTTTGGCCACTTTGATCCTTATTGTAAAACAGAACAACACAAAACTCAAGTCTTGATGGTAGAATTAGAATTTCTATCTGACTTAATTCTTTGCTTCTTAATATCTTTAGGATTGTAAGCTTTAGCCTACATGTATTGTCAAAGGTTAAGTTATTAGTCTAGGCACAAAACGCAGGGTGCGGTAAAAGCAGGTTTACAGCTGTGAGTATGCAAAACAAGGGATTGTTCTTATTCTTCTTATTAATTAATTATTGTATTATTTTCCCATAGGAACAACTATAAACCAACTTTTGCCACACCCTGTATTTACCAAAAAAAATCTTAAAGTTGTTAAACACTGAGACACCATAGCTAGAAGTGCATTATTATGATGTTATTTTTAGGAATATACACGTCATTTGATAGGTCATAGACTTTTTAAAAACAGATGAAAAGTCTTTTCAGTGGAATTAACTTTCATATTCTGTAAAGTCAGATTTTTTTCCCCTATTATATAAAATGAGGCCATGGCGAAACACCATCAAGGAAAATGAAACGAAAAAATTACTATAAAACATTATGCAGAACTCACATTCTTAAAGAAAATTAAGTTACATATTAAATATTTAACAGCAAATTACTTTAACTCTATCCCTAGTTATAAAGAACTATATCAAGAAGCACACCATACATGTCTAGTTTTAAGATATCCAACTGCAAATAAATAAGACATTTTCAAAGTATGACAATTTTTCTTGTTATTGCCTAAAACACTTAACTGCATGTCCTTAAAGCCAGTGAAGGTGTAACAGGAAATAGAGTGGAAGCAAGCTGAACAAACAGTGTTCACAAATGCGTGTGATTTGCCATGGAAGTCAAGCAGTTCTATCACAACAACTTAAGGACTTGAAAGATGAAGCCGATACAGGCGTTCCGCGGCGAGCCTTATCTCGTTTTGAGCACGGGAGGCCCCAGCTCTCCTCTGAGCTGCATTGTTATCACCTCTGATTATTCCGCATGGACCATTATTGGAAGCAGACTAAATTGGGGCCACTGATCCTAATTCATGTCCTTTCTGATCCTTTCTGAGCCTTCAGTTCTAGCTTAGGAGAGTGCTAAAAGATGTTTATGTCAAAATAAAGCTCAAATGAACAGTGTGGAAAATTCAGAATAAAAATTTGGGGTTCACAGGACGTAGATGATTACACTAACTCAATGTTCTGATTTTATTTTTTAACATGGCTCTCCTCTGTTAGTTCTATCATGCAAGATGATATGAGCCAGAGTATAATAAAGTACATTACATCAAATTTGACAAGGGCAACAAATTTATAACTTTCAATAGAATAAATTCTTAAATAATTAAATTATATAGTAAATGTTTAAATATACAACAGGTTTTAAATGTATTTATATAATATATATCTAATCATGCACACAAAGTAAAAAAGACATTTCTAGTTAAATAGGATGTTGAGAAATTCTTTCACACATTGGAAAGTCCTCAGTCATCTGACATAGGGATTTATCTACACACACAGGGCGCTATGGACACCTTTATCCCATACTCATTTAGCTCAAAATATAAAATAGTTTACTCTTTCCTTCCTAAGCAAAAGCTAGGAATCACTGCTCCGCACATAGAACCCACTTTCTGAGAGCCACAGAGCAAGGGGGAAAATTCACCCTCTCGCCTGTTCGTCAGCATGCAAAGGGCTGCACTTTGTCCTTTTGCTAATTTGTGTGGCTGTTCTGTCTGCAGACGGAGAGACAGAGATAGAGAGACAGATAGAGATGGAGACATACTTTATTTTATGTCGTACACAATATATGGTAATAAGTAATCGTCTCTACTTACCTGACACCATAACATCACTCAGAGGTGTGCATATCTGGGTGTGAGTGTTAACGACGTTTGGAGAGTTATGTCCTTGAATATCTTTGAATGGATCTGGTTGTTAAAAACCTATATATATATATATATTTTAATCAGAAAGTAGAGAATTGGTGTTGGGGAATCTTTTGACTTTACTTCATTCACTCACCTGGTTTTATGGATGTGATAAATAAGATAGGATCCCGGAGAGTAAGCGTCTTCCAAGGGCCAAAACACTAATGAGGAACAGAGACGGGAGCAGAGCCTAAACTGCTCAGTCTTCAGTGAGTGGTGTTTCTGCCGTGCCACTGTCTCGCACATGGCATCGCGCTAGCCTATTAATTTTGTTGTTAATTGGCTCTTTGAAGAACTGATAAAAATTAACTGGTAAAATAAATCATGTTAATGAACCTGTGATCCTACGATTTACTCTGCAGCCCTGATATGGCAGCAACATTAAAGCAGACTAAGCATTAAGGTGGGTGTGTGCATCTGAAATTATCTTAATGTTAACTGCTTTTTCTAGCTTTAATAGAAATACTTGAACTCATCTGAGGCAGAGAACTAGTCTAGTTCTGAAATATTTCTTAGGCAAGGAAATTCCTTGGGCTCATTTGGCACCACTCTAAGTGATTCTCAATCCTCCTGTCCTTGCCCCCTTGGCCCACACCACAACACGCACACACACGCATGCACGCACCCCCACACACACACCTCGGAAGTCATCAGAATTCAGAAAGTCTCCAGGTGACTCCAACATGCTTTGTTTTACCAATTTCAATCCTCAGACTGAGAACGAGGGAGTAGAAGCAGTATAATCCTTTGAAGAACTTACATTAGAAATTGAACGTAAATAAAACGTTGGTTCCATCCTTTCCTCAGTGGGTGTTACAGCCAAGGACAGACACCTCGCATCCGTGGGACCTTAAAGGAGTGCGTGGAGCAGACAGCTGAGTGACAGGACAAGGTGAAAAGGAAGACTTCAGCGTGTTTCCCGACTCTGCCTGTGACTGCATCTGACCTTGAGGAAGCTACGGACTTAAAATAGCACTGCTCCTTCATTTGTGAAATGTGCATAATTCTAGACTAAGTTTGTTGGGAGGGTTGAGGTTCATAATATATATTTTTAGAAACTCTCAAAATTTTGAACTGCTCCAAAATTCAAACTATTACCTGTATGATGTAATTTACCCATTCCCGTGAGAAAATACGCAGTACAGACCCTCAAGGGTGATCAGTTCAAGCGTTAAAGAGATTCAGAGCATCGGCTTATTCCAGTGACTTGTGCCGAAGAATTATTTGAAATAAATCTAGCATGCTAGAAAGATAAAGGAACCAATAAATAATATCATTTATATGTGTTAATTCAAATGCTGGACACAGACAAAGTGTGTAAGAAATACAAATGCTTGATATAGAGAAAAAGGTAATAATTAAAGAGAAAAGGGAACTGATTGAAATGAAAAATAAGAGAAGAGAGAAGCAAGCAAGTGGCAAATGAGAACCCATCACATATGTGTGTGAATGAGCCTTCACTAGAGAGAATCTTTTAGAATTCAATTTCAATGCCAAATTTTCAAAAAACTAATAAGGTCATATTTTTTAATATCTGGTAACAATACAACACTCTAAGTTCTTGAAGGGAAACACACACAGAGACCATAAATTGACTTTAATAAATATGAGCACATATTTTAATTGAATCAACTTTTCTTTATTTCTAATATGTTCCATATAATTTATTGAACATTTATTATGGGCCAAGCACTGTTCTAAGTGTTTCACACCTATTATCTCATTTACTATTGATATCAACCCAAGTAAATAGGGATTACTCTTAGTTAAGCTATTTGGAAACAGATGTTCAAAAATATTAGGCTCACACCATAGCCAGCAATGGAGCCAAGACGCAATCTTGCACTGTAGGACTTCAAAGCCTGCAGTTTAAAACACTACACTTTTTTTCTATATAATATTCAACTGATGCTGTCATTACTCACATTTTTTTAATGTCTTTGCTTTGCTTCAAGGTCAGTTCTGGAGTGTTTCAGCCTCAGCCTTGTCATGTAAAGAGAAACCACACCAGCATTGTAGCAGAGAGAATTATTGCAGGCCTGGAAAGACAGAAGGGGGATAGGGGACCCCTAGGAGACACCCCCAGGGCTGGAGCAAGGGGAAGAAAATGGGCTCATGGTAACCTAGAACCCAGGGAAATGGGCCCCCCACGCCCTCGAGAGCGGGGTAGTTACTGTGGATGAAGTGCTCCAGCCATCTGAGAAGGGACCCCAGAGACTGGGGCACAGACTTTGTGGGGCCAGGGGGCAGCACTGCCCGGCTGGTGCAGAGTCGCAGTCGGGAATGATGAGTGCGTTTCTGGGAGTGTGGGGCAAAGGTTGTATCAACCGCAAGGGACCCAAATGCGGACGCCTGGCAACGCTGAGGGGAGGGAGCACCTCCTCTTGGCTCCCCCCTCCCCCTGGGGTCTTCCGTGGGCAGAAACCATGTGGCAGGACACTGACGCAGTTTGTGCATTTCCAGCGCAGCACCACAGAGCAGATTAGAGAAAGGTAGGTCTGAGCTGCCCACGACAGTCTGTTCAGTTATTTTTACAATTACACTTTATTCCGTTGACGATTTTATTTATTTCCTTTTAGAGAGGGGGGAGGGTGGGAGAAAGAGAGGGAGAGAAACATTGATCGGTTGCCTCTCATACACGCCCCAACTGGGGACCGAACCTGCAAAGCAGACATGTGCCCTGACTTGTATCGAACTGGGACTCGAACTGGTGGCCTTTTGCTTGGCAGAACAACTGAGTCACACTGGGCAGGGATACACCCTATTTTTTAGTTGTTCAATCACCATCTCGCTGATTTATCTGCTTTGATTGAATAATCTCTGGGCATTTTCAAATGACAAATATGCTCCACCAAGGTCACGACCTGCCACCATTGAGGGTCTCCCAACTCGACCACATCTGCTCTCCAGAGAAGGTGTCTAAGGACTTTCCTCAGAAGACGTTAAACGTCTCCGGACAAAAGACCTCTAAACACTGCTATTTGCAAAGAAAAGCCAGACTTCCCTCTGAATTCCCCAGAATGAATTCCAAAAAGAAGCAATCTCTACATAAGCAATAAAGAGAAAATCCTCCATATTTCTAGAAAGAAAGAACACAGGTTACATACAAAATAACAAGAATCTGAAGAGCATTGAACTGAGCACCAGTGAACCTTTGGGCTAAAAGACAATGGAACAGCGCCTTACAAACTTGGGAGAAAAGATCATTTTCATCCTTGAGGGTTTTCCCCCTATACTTCATCCACAGGAACACTGCTTCTCATGCATTTTAAGTACCTATAGTAAAAATCAGTTATTAATACTTTCCTGTTTTATCAAACTATGTATCTCCCTCCCTACATAGAAGTAAATTTTATCTGATCTTCTCTTTAGGTTACTTTTCAAGTTTTTGCATACATACACATATGCTATAAATATACATATTCTAAATATATTATAAATATATACATGCATTCTTTACAGCATCATTATGGATTAAACAAATTCTGCATTTTTACTTTTGTATTGCCAAAGTGCCTTCCAAACTAAAAGCAGACACACACACACACACACACACACACAAAATACGATACACATGTGCCAATGATTAGGAGTGTAATAAAGTGTAACGTAACACTTTAGAATGTGGAGCAGGTAAGATTTAACCTGAATCTTCAATAGGTAAAGAAACAGAGAGAAGACGTGGCATGCATACAGAAACGTGTGTTACAACATAAGCAGTGGTGGGAGGCCAGAATTGGCTTTGTATGTAGACACGGTGTCAGGATTAAAACTCTGGCTTGATTGGGAGGAGAGAAGGTGAGGCATGTAGAGTGAAGCCGGACCGTAGAGGAACTCGGAGCCACAGTTCCGAACTGATGGGAAAGAGGACCACCGTGGGTTTCAGAGGACTGGGGGGAGATGCAAGAATGTCTTCACACCTCTTCTCAGCCTGGTGATTTCTGTTACAGTTTTTTTAAAAGAATTTAACCAGTCAGAATGGCCATCATAAACAAAGCAACAAACAACAAGTGTTGGAGAGGTTGTGGAGAAAAGGGAACCCTAGTGCACTGTTGGTGGGACTGCAGACTGGTGCAACCACTGTGGAAAGCAGTATGGAATCTCCTCAGAAAACTAAAATGGATCTGCCTTTTGACCCTGCAATTCCACTGCTGGGACTATATCCTAAGAACCCTAAAACACCAATCCAAAAGAATCTTTGCACCCCAATGTTCATAGCAGCACAATTTACAATAGCTAAGTGCTGGAAGCAACCTGGGTGCCCATCAGTAAATGAATGGATCAAAAAACTATGGTACATTTACACAATGGAATTCTATGCAGCAGAGAGAAAGAAGGAGCTCCTACCCTTTGTAACAGCATGGATGGAGCTGGAAAGCATTATGCTCAGTGAAATAAGCCAGGCAGTGAAAGACAAATACCATATGATCTCACCTTTAACAGGAACCTAAACAATACAACAAAGAAACAAGCAAAATATAACCAAAGACACTGAAATAGAGGACAGGCTGACAGTGAGCAGAGGGGAGAGAAGAGGGAATTTCAGGGGAGAATGGGAAGGGTTTACAAGAACAAATTTAAAGGACACATGGACAAAAACTAGGGGGAGGGTGGTAATGGGAGGGAAGTGGGGAGGGTTGGGTGGGTGGGCTGGAATGGGAGTAAAAGGGAGAAAACTGTACTTGAACAATGATTAAAATAAATAAAAAAATACTTTTAACATAAAAAAAAGAATTTAAATGTGAACATACTTTTTGGTAAGTCTGAGCACAGCGTGCATGCAAATCAACCAGTTCCTAAATTATGAAAATTGTCATTGTCTCTCTAAGCAAAATGATTTAAAGGGCTAACGACCAAGTTGTAATAAAATATTCCAGGGTTTGAAATATTTATTTTACTCCTCTTTTTTACAACGTGGATTTTATGATTCTTTTATTTTAAGGTTTATCAGATCAGTACCGATACGTTCTGAAACTCTCAGTTCAAGTGGCGGGCATGCTTATTACGATATTGAGCGGCCAGTGTGAAAGGGCTCGCAGGCTGCTTCAGGATTCCAGACACATCCACTTATCTAATACTTCTTGGCTGATCACACAGATTTGGCTGCTTCTTTTTTTTAAGTCTTAAGCTGCTGCTTTCAATAAAGAGGGTGAGAATAAATAAATCTAATTTACTGTGTATATCTCTGTATGCATATGGCATACATGAAGAATGTATAGTCAGATTTCCACATAGGCACTGCACATATGTGTTAACCCCATCTCTGTTCCTGTCTAAATGGCTCTGGCTCGCTTTCCTTCCAGGCATGATTTGTCCTATTTTAATTATTGCCTTATTGCTTTTCTTAGCAGGGCAAGTAGAGGTGAACATTCCAATATTTGCAATCAGACAGGTCTAGCTGGAATCTTGGCTCACCTACTTATTAACTCTCCATCTCTGTTCAGATCACTGTGGGGAACTTCAGTTTCTTTATCTGGAAGTGAATATAATTATGCTGCCTACCTTGTAGGGTATTTTCCTACCAGTTGACTAAAATGACAATGGCATTTAGCAAAGTCACTGGCATATGCCACGAAAACAACATGTGATAGTAATAGCATTATTGCTTTTGTTAAAGAGTACAAGCACCATGACTGGAAAGAGAAAACAGACCTGAAACTGCAATGGAAGTCCAAACTTCCTGGGAGTGTATTGCAGGCTCGTCCTTCCTTCCGGCACGAAGAGGAGAACTGCACCTGTGACTCCAGTTTAGAAGGATGGCATGTAGAACACACTCATTTTGCCTTTCGTCATTCCCCGTACTAGACACTCTGCAATCACTTTCTCTGGGCTCAGATTTCAGGAGGTCTGCACACCTATTAACATTTATGAATGGTGAACGTTGTATCTTTCCAATATGGTTAGCAAGGAAAAGCTAAGTGTGCACTACAAACCTCTGGTATGGAGACTAGGAAAACCATGATTAGGTGTATATGAAGATATTGAGAAAAGAAAACTTGGAAATTACGTTTTTTGAGGTAACTTTTGAAAATTCTAATTTCCAGTGAAAAATGTGCAGTGTATGTGCAAACGTATGCAAATGAATAGTGTTGCTTTTCTATTTTATTCCTAACTCTGGCCCTTTGAAATGTCCCAGTGAAAATTATTTGCGTGGAGGCTGTAATAAACTGCAGTGCGTGTCCCTGTCCCATGAAACACAATATTCTCTCTATGTGTACTGTCGCATTTATTACCATGTCATTGAGAATCACATTGTGTGAAGGCTATTGTTCTCTGGATCTTGGTGGTGGTTTTCATTCCACGGATGTTGGGGAGGATCAGATTTCTCCTGCTGAAGTTAGTGGTAGGTATCTCGTATACAGGGTCCCTGCACACAGAGACCGGGTCTCATTTTAGTTGAGAATCCATCTCCAACATCTAGGATGGTGCCCCAGATGTAATCATTTTTTCATAAGGATTTGTTGAATAAATGAATAATTAATATCTGGTGTAATGATTTTTAGTTTATGATATTCATTAAGTGTTGAAACATCTACACACATTTCTCTCAAAATCTAGGGTCATGTCTCTCAAACGGAGCATAAGCATTTGTACACTTCGTGAAATTCTCTGTAATATCGAGACAGAATCATGGCTTTGCAGAAGAAAATAAAACTCACGTTTACCTTGTACTCCTATAAGAAAACACGTACGCCTCAGTCATACCTTGTGTCCACGGGCTGGAAGCTTCTGGGCTTTTCCATGAAGGGGTGAACCCACGAGGCAGCAGAGGAAGGACGATGGCCTAGTCCCCATTGTCTGCCCACAGTGGGGAGCCAGCTCACGCTTCCATTGCAGGAGTGCCAATGCCGCACCCCCACCCGCCTCTCACCTCCCCCATTACCGTCCCCAGGACAGACTTGACACAAGGAGACTGTCACGATGAGGCGTGTAGTCTTCCTCATTGGTCACTTGAGGTTTTTTTAAATCTATAGAAGAAAAAATAATGTACCGCTCTGTCCCTAAAAAAAAAAAAAGCTCATGTACTTATATACCCATTGTAAAGGGTAGGAACTGGGGCAAAGAGAAGTTATTTGACAAGTTCAAAGCTGTTGGTAATAACCCTGGAATGAGAACATAACAACTCTGAGTTTTCCTATATTTTATCCTAGGAGCACAAACTTCCTTATTGCCAAGAAGTGAATAAATATTGTGTCGTTGACTCAAATTGCAAAATTCTGATATCTCACACATTTTGAAAATTCCATGTAGGCCCAGAAGTATTCTATTTTTTCTTGTTCATATTAAACTTATTTCAGTGTAACTCTTTGGATTTTTTCATTGTATAGAAATCTAAATGAGATCACAAAAAATATGCAGTGCTATTTGGAGAAAGCAAGCAATTTGCAAATAATCAATGACCAATCAAAATGAAACTAGTTTTTTAATTAGTTGATAAATAAAAGTTAGACCAACTTCTGAGTACTTAATAAAGTATTATAAATTAAATTTTGTAGGTTGATTTGTATCTCAAATAGAACACTCAGTCGGACTTACTGATGAACCGTCCTTCTGGCTTGCTTTACTTATCTCAACACTTTTCCAAGAATGTTAAGAAATTATATTCCATCTGTCTAATCTGACATCTTGGTCAACAACTTTACTTTCTAGGATATGAAATCTTTATTTTTTTGGATAAATCATTTCCAATAATGCATTCAGTTTCAACATGCACACTGAACCCCATTAAAGACAAGCTAAGAACATTTTTGTAGTGCGTTTTTCAGAATTATCTACATGTATGGATTCATTTTTGTCTTTTTTTCTTTATGAGTAGAAGGTATATTAGCTACCATCCTTTCTCCCCTC